>NW_028253428.1:0-49364 GCF_964263255.1 Lissotriton vulgaris | reverse complement strand
GTCACTGTGAGGGTTTAAAAAGTGGTTATTCAACATGAGGCCCGATCCAAATGACATTTTGAATCATTTTTGGTAGAGTCCAAAAAATCAATTTTCTGATGAAAAACGATGACCCCGGACCAGTCGAACGTTGAAAAAATGGTCAATATTGATGAAATTTTAACATTTAATCTTTTGACTTTAAATGACGGTTGGATGTGAGTTATTACTTTTTCAACTAAAATAAGTGTGTTTAAAGTCATTTCTGTGCCTGAAATTTGTCAAAATTGAAGATTTTGAGTAAGCAAAACTCTGTAAAAATGGCAGTTTTGGTCACTGTGAGGGTTTAAAAAGTGGTTATTCAACATGAGGCCCGATCAAAATGACATTTTGAATCATTTTTGGTAGAGTCCAAAAAATCAATATTCTGATGAAAAACGATGACCCCGGACCAGTCGAACGTTAAAAAAATGGTCAATATTGATGAAATTTTAACATTTAATCTTTTGACTTTAAATGACGGTTGGATGTGAGTTATTACTTTTTCAACTAAAATAAGTGTGTTTAAAGTCATTTCTGTGCCTGAAATTGGTCAAAATTGAAGATTTTGAGTAAGCAAAACTCTGTAAAAATGGCAATTTTGGTCACTGTGAGGGTTTAAAAAGTGGTTATTCAACATGAGGCCCGATCCAAAATGACATTTTGAATCATTTTTGGTAGAGTCCAAAAAATCAATTTTCTGATGAAAAACGATGACCCCGGACCAGTCGAACGTTGAAAAAATGGTCAATATTGATGAAATTTTAACATTTAATCTTTTGACTTTAAATGACGGTTGGATGTGAGTTATTACTTTTTCAACTAAAATAAGTGTGTTTAAAGTCATTTCTGTGCCTGAAATTGGTCAAAATTGAAGATTTTGAGTAAGCAAAACTCTGTAGAAATGGCAGTTTTGGTCACTGTGAGGGTTTAAAAAGTGGTTATTCAACATGAGGCCCGATCAAAATGACATTTTGAATCATTTTTGGTAGAGTCCAAAAAATCAATTTTCTGATGAAAAACGATGACCCCGGACCAGTCGAACGTTGAAAAAATGGTCAATATTGATGAAATTTTAACATTTAATCTTTTGACTTTAAATGACGGTTGGATGTGAGTTATTACTTTTTCAACTAAAATAAGTGTGTTTAAAGTCATCTCTGTGCCTGAAATTGGTCAAAATTGAAGATTTTGAGTAAGCAAAACTCTGTAAAAATGGCAGTTTTGGTCACTGTGAGGGTTTAAAAAGTGGTTATTCAACATGAGGCCCGATCAAAATGACATTTTGAATCATTTTTGGTAGAGTCCAAAAAATCAATTTTCTGATGAAAAACGATGACCCTGGACCAGTCGAACGTTGAAAAAATGGTCAATATTGATGAAATTTTAACATTTAATCTTTTGACTTTAAATGACGGTTGGATGTGAGTTATTACTTTTTCAACTAAAATAAGTGTGTTTAAAGTCATCTCTGTGCCTGAAATTGGTCAAAATTGAAGATTTTGAGTAAGCAAAACTCTGTAAAAATGGCAATTTTGGTCACTGTGAGGGTTTAAAAAGTGGTTATTCAACATGAGGCCCGATCCAAATGACATTTTGAATCATTTTTGGTAGAGTCCAAAAAATCAATTTTCTGATGAAAAACGATGACCCCGGACCAGTCGAACGTTGAAAAAATGGTCAATATTGATGAAATTTTAACATTTAATCTTTTGACTTTAAATGACGGTTGGATGTGAGTTATTACTTTTTCAACTAAAATAAGTGTGTTTAAAGTCATTTCTGTGCCTGAAATTGGTCAAAATTGAAGATTTTGAGTAAGCAAAACTCTGTAAAAATGGCAGTTTTGGTCACTGTGAGGGTTTAAAAAGTGGTTATTCAACATGAGGCCCGATCAAAATGACATTTTGAATCATTTTTGGTAGAGTCCAAAAAATCAATTTTTTGATGAAAAACGATGACCCCGGACCAGTCGAACGTTGAAAAAATGGTCAATATTGATGAAATTTTAACATTTAATCTTTTGACTTTAAATGACTGTTGGATGTGAGTTATTACTTTTTCAACTAAAATAAGTGTGTTTAAAGTCATTTCTGTGCCTGAAATTGGTCAAAATTGAAGATTTTGAGTAAGCAAAACTCTGTAAAAATGGCAATTTTGGTCACTGTGAGGGTTTAAAAAGTGGTTATTCAACATGAGGCCCGATCCAAATGACATTTTGAATCATTTTTGGTAGAGTCCAAAAAATCAATTTTCTGATGAAAAACGATGACCCCGGACCAGTCGAACGTTGAAAAAATGGTCAATATTGATGAAATTTTAACATTTAATCTTTTGACTTTAAATGACGTTGGATGTGAGTTATTACTTTTTCAACTAAAATAAGTGTGTTTAAAGTCATTTCTGTGCCTGAAATTGGTCAAAATTGAAGATTTTGAGTAAGCAAAACTCTGTAAAAATGGCAATTTTGGTCACTGTGAGGGTTTAAAAAGTGGTTATTCAACATGAGGCCCGATCCAAATGACATTTTGAATCATTTTTGGTAGAGTCCAAAAAATCAATTTTCTGATGAAAAACGATGACCCCGGACCAGTCGAACGTTGAAAAAATGGTCAATATTAATGAAATTTTAACATTTAATCTTTTGACTTTAAATGACGGTTGGATGTGAGTTATTACTTTTTCAACTAAAATAAGTGTGTTTAAAGTCATTTCTGTGCCTGAAATTGGTCAAAATTTAAGATTTTGAGTAAGCAAAACTCTGTAAAAATGGCAGTTTTGGTCACTGTGAGGGTTTAAAAAGTGGTTATTCAACATGAGGCCCGATCCAAATGACATTTTGAATCATTTTTGGTAGAGTCCAAAAAATCCATTTTCTGATGAAAAACGATGACCCCGGACCAGTCGAACGTTGAAAAAATGGTCAATATTGATGAAATTTTAACATTTAATCTTTTGACTTTAAATGACGGTTGGATGTGAGTTATTACTTTTTCAACTAAAATAAGTGTGTTTAAAGTCATTTCTGTGCCTGAAATTGGTCAAAATTGAAGATTTTGAGTAAGCAAAACTCTGTAAAAATGGCAGTTTTGGTCACTGTGAGGGTTTAAAAAGTGGTTATTCAACATGAGGCCCGATCAAAATGACATTTTGAATCATTTTTGGTAGAGTCCAAAAAATCAATTTTCTGATGAAAAACGATGACCCCGGACCAGTCGAACGTTGAAAAAATGGTCAATATTGATGAAATTTTAACATTTAATCTTTTGACTTTAAATGACGGTTGGATGTGAGTTATTACTTTTTCAACTAAAATAAGTGTGTTTAAAGTCATCTCTGTGCCTGAAATTGGTCAAAATTGAAGATTTTGAGTAAGCAAAACTCTGTAAAAATGGCAATTTTGGTCACTGTGAGGGTTTAAAAAGTGGTTATTCAACATGAGGCCCGATCCAAATGACATTTTGAATCATTTTTGGTAGAGTCCAAAAAATCAATTTTCTGATGAAAAACGATGACCCTGGACCAGTCGAACGTTGAAAAAATGGTCAATATTGATGAAATTTTAACATTTAATCTTTTGACTTTAAATGACGGTTGGATGTGAGTTATTACTTTTTCAACTAAAATAAGTGTGTTTAAAGTCATTTCTGTGGCTGAAATTGGTCAAAATTGAAGATTTTGAGTAAGCAAAACTCTGTAAAAATGGCAGTTTTGGTCACTGTGAGGGTTTAAAAAGTGGTTATTCAACATGAGGCCCGATCAAAATGACATTTTGAATCATTTTTGGTAGAGTCCAAAAAATCAATTTTTTGATGAAAAACGATGACCCCGGACCAGTCGAACGTTGAGAAAATGGTCAATATTGATGAAATTTTAACATTTAATCTTTTGACTTTAAATGACGGTTGGATGTGAGTTATTACTTTTTCAACTAAAATAAGTGTGTTTAAAGTCATTTCTGTGCCTGAAATTGGTCAAAATTGAAGATTTTGAGTAAGCAAAACTCTGTAAAAATGGCAGTTTTGGTCACTGTGAGGGTTTAAAAAGTGGTTATTCAACATGAGGCCCGATCAAAATGACATTTTGAATCATTTTTGGTAGAGTCCAAAAAATCAATTTTCTGATGAAAAACGATGACCCCGGACCAGTCGAACGTTGAAAAAATGGTCAATATTGATGAAATTTTAACATTTAATCTTTTGACTTTAAATGACGGTTGGATGTGAGTTATTACTTTTTCAACTAAAATAAGTGTGTTTAAAGTCATTTCTGTGCCTGAAATTGGTCAAAATTGAAGATTTTGAGTAAGCAAAACTCTGTAAAAA
Organism: Lissotriton vulgaris; assembly: GCF_964263255.1. Lineage (NCBI taxonomy): Eukaryota > Metazoa > Chordata > Amphibia > Caudata > Salamandridae > Lissotriton > Lissotriton vulgaris. The sequence continues at coordinate 45,021 of NW_028253428.1, read as the reverse complement.
TGGCAATTTTGGTCACTGTGAGGGTTTAAAAAGTGGTTATTCAACATGAGGCCCGATCCAAATGACATTTTGAATCATTTTTGGTAGAGTCCAAAAAATCCATTTTCTGATGAAAAACGATGACCCCGGACCAGTCGAACGTTGAAAAAATGGTCAATATTGATGAAATTTTAACATTTAATCTTTTGACTTTAAATGACGGTTGGATGTGAGTTATTACTTTTTCAACTAAAATAAGTGTGTTTAAAGTCATTTCTGTGCCTGAAATTGGTCAAAATTGAAGATTTTGAGTAAGCAAAACTCTGTAAAAATGGCAGTTTTGGTCACTGTGAGGGTTTAAAAAGTGGTTATTCAACATGAGGCCCGATCAAAATGACATTTTGAATCATTTTTGGTAGAGTCCAAAAAATCAATTTTTTGATGAAAAACGATGACCCCGGACCAGTGGAACTTAGAAAAAATGGTCAATATTGATGAAATTTTAACATTTAATCTTTTGACTTTAAATGACGGTTGGATGTGAGTTATTACTTTTTCAACTAAAATAAGTGTGTTTAAAGTCATTTCTGTGCCTGAAATTGGTCAAAATTGAAGATTTTGAGTAAGCAAAACTCTGTAAAAATGGCAGTTTTGGTCACTGTGAGGGATTAAAAAGTGGTTATTCAACATGAGGCCCGATCCAAATGACATTTTGAATCATTTTTAGTAGAGTCCAAAAAATCCATTTTCTGATGAAAAACGATGATCCCGGACCAGTCGAACGTTGAAAAAATGGTCAATATTGATGAAATTTTAACATTTAATCTTTTGACTTTAAATGACGGTTGGATGTGAGTTATTACTTTTTCAACTAAAATAAGTGTGTTTAAAGTCATTTCTGTGCCTGAAATTGGTCAAAATTGAAGATTTTGAGTAAGCAAAACTCTGTAAAAATGGCAGTTTTGGTCACTGTGAGGGTTTAAAAAGTGGTTATTCAACATGAGGCCCGATCAAAATGACATTTTGAATCATTTTTGGTAGAGTCCAAAAAATCAATTTTCTGATGAAAAACGATGACCCCGGACCAGTCGAACGTTGAAAAAATGGTCAATATTGATGAAATTTTAACATTTAATCTTTTGACTTTAAATGACGGTTGGATGTGAGTTATTACTTTTTCAACTAAAATAAGTGTGTTTAAAGTCATCTCTGTGCCTGAAATTGGTCAAAATTGAAGATTTTGAGTAAGCAAAACTCTGTAAAAATGGCAATTTTGGTCACTGTGAGGGTTTAAAAAGTGGTTATTCAACATGAGGCCCGATCCAAATGACATTTTGAATCATTTTTGGTAGAGTCCAAAAAATCAATTTTCTGATGAAAAACGATGACCCCGGACCAGTCAAACATTGAAAAAATGGTCAATATTGATGAAATTTTAACATTTAATCTTTTGACTTTAAATGACGGTTGGATGTGAGTTATTACTTTTTCAACTAAAATAAGTGTGTTTAAAGTCATTTCTGTGCCTGAAATTGGTCAAAATTGAAGATTTTGAGTAAGCAAAACTCTGTAAAAATGGCAGTTTTGGTCACTGTGAGGGTTTAAAAAGTGGTTATTCAACATGAGGCCCGATCAAAATGACATTTTGAATCATTTTTGGTAGAGTCCAAAAAATCCATTTTCTGATGAAAAACGATGACCCCGGACCAGTCGAACGTTGAAAAAATGGTCAATATTGATGAAATTTTAACATTTAATCTTTTGACTTTAAATGACTGTTGGATGTGAGTTATTACTTTTTCAACTAAAATAAGTGTGTTTAAAGTCATTTCTGTGCCTGAAATTGGTCAAAATTGAAGATTTTGAGTAAGCAAAACTCTGTAAAAATGGCAGTTTTGGTCACTGTGAGGGTTTAAAAAGTGGTTATTCAACATGAGGCCCGATCAAAATGACATTTTGAATCATTTTTGGTAGAGTCCAAAAAATCAATTTTCTGATGAAAAACGATGACCCCGGACCAGTCGAACGTTGAAAAAATGGTCAATATTGATGAAATTTTAACATTTAATCTTTTGACTTTAAATGACGGTTGGATGTGAGTTATTACTTTTTCAACTAAAATAAGTGTGTTTAAAGTCATTTCTGTGCCTGAAATTGGTCAAAATTGAAGATTTTGAGTAAGCAAAACTCTGTAAAAATGGCAGTTTTGGTCACTGTGAGGGTTTAAAAAGTGGTTATTCAACATGAGGCCCGATCCAAATGACATTTTGAATCATTTTTGGTAGAGTCCAAAAAATCCATTTTCTGATGAAAAACGATGACCCCGGACCAGTCGAACGTTGAAAAAATGGTCAATATTGATGAAATTTTAACATTTAATCTTTTGACTTTAAATGACTGTTGGATGTGAGTTATTACTTTTTCAACTAAAATAAGTGTGTTTAAAGTCATTTCTGTGCCTGAAATTGGTCAAAATTGAAGATTTTGAGTAAGCAAAACTCTGTAAAAATGGCAGTTTTGGTCACTGTGAGGGTTTAAAAAGTGGTTATTCAACATGAGGCCCGATCAAAATGACATTTTGAATCATTTTTGGTAGAGTCCAAAAAATCAATTTTCTGATGAAAAACGATGACCCCGGACCAGTCGAACGTTGAAAAAATGGTCAATATTGATGAAATTTTAACATTTAATCTTTTGACTTTAAATGACGGTTGGATGTGAGTTATTACTTTTTCAACTAAAATAAGTGTGTTTAAAGTCATTTCTGTGCCTGAAATTGGTCAAAATTGAAGATTTTGAGTAAGCAAAACTCTGTAAAAATGGCAGTTTTGGTCACTGTGAGGGTTTAAAAAGTGGTTATTCAACATGAGGCCCGATCCAAATGACATTTTGAATCATTTTTGGTAGAGTCCAAAAAATCCATTTTCTGATGAAAAACGATGACCAGTCGAACGTTGAAAAAATGGTCAATATTGATGAAATTTTAACATTTAATCTTTTGACTTTAAATGACTGTTGGATGTGAGTTATTACTTTTTCAACTAAAATAAGTGTGTTTAAAGTCATTTCTGTGCCTGAAATTGGTCAAAATTGAAGATTTTGAGTAAGCAAAACTCTGTAAAAATGGCAGTTTTGGTCACTGTGAGGGTTTAAAAAGTGGTTATTCAACATGAGGCCCGATCAAAATGACATTTTGAATCATTTTTGGTAGAGTCCAAAAAATCAATTTTTTGATGAAAAACGATGACCCCGGACCAGTCGAACGTTGAAAAAATGGTCAATATTGATGAAATTTTAACATTTAATCTTTTGACTTTAAATGACGGTTGGATGTGAGTTATTACTTTTTCAACTAAAATAAGTGTGTTTAAAGTCATTTCTGTGCCTGAAATTGGTCAAAATTGAAGATTTTGAGTAAGCAAAACTCTGTAAAAATTGCAGTTTTGGTCACTGTGAGGGTTTAAAAAGTGGTTATTCAACATGAGGCCCGATCCAAATGACATTTTGAATCATTTTTGGTAGAGTCCAAAAAATCAATTTTCTGATGAAAAACGATGACCCCGGACCAGTCGAACGTTGAAAAAATGGTCAATATTGATGAAATTTTAACATTTAATCTTTTGACTTTAAATGACGGTTGGATGTGAGTTATTACTTTTTCAACTAAAATAAGTGTGTTTAAAGTCATTTCTGTGCCTGAAATTGGTCAAAATTGAAGATTTTGAGTAAGCAAAACTCTGTAAAAATGGCAATTTTGGTCACTGTGAGGGTTTAAAAAGTGGTTATTCAACATGAGGCCCGATCCAAATGACATTTTGAATCATTTTTGGTAGAGTCCAAAAAATCAATTTTCTGATGAAAAACGATGACCCCGGACCAGTCGAACGTTGAAAAAATGGTCAATATTGATGAAATTTTAACATTTAATCTTTTGACTTTAAATGACGGTTGGATGTGAGTTATTACTTTTTCAACTAAAATAAGTGTGTTTAAAGTCATTTCTGTGCCTGAAATTGGTCAAAATTGAAGATTTTGAGTAAGCAAAACTCTGTAAAAATGGCAGTTTTGGTCACTGTGAGGGTTTAAAAAGTGGTTATTCAACATGAGGCCTGATCCAAATGACATTTTGAATCATTTTTGGTAGAGCCCAAAAAATCCATTTTCTGATGAAAAACGATGATCCCGGACCAGTCGAACGTTGAAAAAATGGTCAATATTGATGAAATTTTAACATTTAATCTTTTGACTTTAAATGACGGTTGGATGTGAGTTATTACTTTTTCAACTAAAATAAGTGTGTTTAAAGTCATTTCTGTGCCTGAAATTGGTCAAAATTGAAGATTTTGAGTAAGCAAAACTCTGTAAAAATGGCAGTTTTGGTCACTGTGAGGGTTTAAAAAGTGGTTATTCAACATGAGGCCCGATCAAAATGACATTTTGAATCATTTTTGGTAGAGTCCAAAAAATCAATTTTCTGATGAAAAACGATGACCCCGGACCAGTCGAACGTTGAAAAAATGGTCAATATTGATGAAATTTTAACATTTAATCTTTTGACTTTAAATGACGGTTGGATGTGAGTTATTACTTTTTCAACTAAAATAAGTGTGTTTAAAGTCATCTCTGTGCCTGAAATTGGTCAAAATTGAAGATTTTGAGTAAGCAAAACTCTGTAAAAATGGCAATTTTGGTCACTGTGAGGGTTTAAAAAGTGGTTATTCAACATGAGGCCCGATCCAAATGACATTTTGAATCATTTTTGGTAGAGTCCAAAAAATCAATTTTCTGATGAAAAACGATGACCCCGGACCAGTCAAACATTGAAAAAATGGTCAATATTGATGAAATTTTAACATTTAATCTTTTGACTTTAAATGACGGTTGGATGTGAGTTATTACTTTTTCAACTAAAATAAGTGTGTTTAAAGTCATTTCTGTGCCTGAAATTGGTCAAAATTGAAGATTTTGAGTAAGCAAAACTCTGTAAAAATGGCAGTTTTGGTCACTGTGAGGGTTTAAAAAGTGGTTATTCAACATGAGGCCCGATCAAAATGACATTTTGAATCATTTTTGGTAGAGTCCAAAAAATAAATTTTTTGATGAAAAACGATGACCCCGGACCAGTCGAACGTTGAAAAAATGGTCAATATTGATGAAATTTTAACATTTAATCTTTTGACTTTAAATGACTGTTGGATGTGAGTTATTACTTTTTCAACTAAAATAAGTGTGTTTAAAGTCATTTCTGTGCCTGAAATTGGTCAAAATTGAAGATTTTGAGTAAGCAAAACTCTGTAAAAATGGCAGTTTTGGTCACTGTGAGGGTTTAAAAAGTGGTTATTCAACATGAGGCCCGATCAAAATGACATTTTGAATCATTTTTGGTAGAGTCCAAAAAATCAATTTTCTGATGAAAAACGATGACCCCGGACCAGTCGAACGTTGAAAAAATGGTCAATATTGATGAAATTTTAACATTTAATCTTTTGACTTTAAATGACGGTTGGATGTGAGTTATTACTTTTTCAACTAAAATAAGTGTGTTTAAAGTCATTTCTGTGCCTGAAATTGGTCAAAATTGAAGATTTTGAGTAAGCAAAACTCTGTAAAAATGGCAGTTTTGGTCACTGTGAGGGTTTAAAAAGTGGTTATTCAACATGAGGCCCGATCCAAATGACATTTTGAATCATTTTTGGTAGAGTCCAAAAAATCAATTTTCTGATGAAAAACGATGACCCCGGACCAGTCGAACGTTGAAAAAATGGTCAATATTGATGAAATTTTAACATTTAATCTTTTGACTTTAAATGACGGTTGGATGTGAGTTATTACTTTTTCAACTAAAATAAGTGTGTTTAAAGTCATTTCTGTGCCTGAAATTGGTCAAAATTGAAGATTTTGAGTAAGCAAAACTCTGTAAAAATGGCAGTTTTGGTCACTGTGAGGGTTTAAAAAGTGGTTATTCAACATGAGGCCCGATCAAAATGACATTTTGAATCATTTTTGGTAGAGTCCAAAAAATCAATTTTTTGATGAAAAACGATGACCCCAGACCAGTCGAACGTTGAAAAAATGGTCAATATTGATGAAATTTTAACATTTAATCTTTTGACTTTAAATGACAGTTGGATGTGAGTTATTACTTTTTCAACTAAAATAAGTGTGTTTAAAGTCATTTCTGTGCCTGAAATTGGTCAAAATTGAAGATTTTGAGTAAGCAAAACTCTGTAAAAATTGCAGTTTTGGTCACTGTGAGGGTTTAAAAAGTGGTTATTCAACATGAGGCCCGATCCAAATGACATTTTGAATCATTTTTGGTAGAGTCCAAAAAATCAATTTTCTGATGAAAAACGATGACCCCGGACCAGTCGAACGTTGAAAAAATGGTCAATATTGATGAAATTTTAACATTTAATCTTTTGACTTTAAATGACGGTTGGATGTGAGTTATTACTTTTTCAACTAAAATAAGTGTGTTTAAAGTCATTTCTGTGCCTGAAATTTGTCAAAATTGAAGATTTTGAGTAAGCAAAACTCTGTAAAAATGGCAGTTTTGGTCACTGTGAGGGTTTAAAAAGTGGTTATTCAACATGAGGCCCGATCAAAATGACATTTTGAATCATTTTTGGTAGAGTCCAAAAAATCAATATTCTGATGAAAAACGATGACCCCGGACCAGTCGAACGTTAAAAAAATGGTCAATATTGATGAAATTTTAACATTTAATCTTTTGACTTTAAATGACGGTTGGATGTGAGTTATTACTTTTTCAACTAAAATAAGTGTGTTTAAAGTCATTTCTGTGCCTGAAATTGGTCAAAATTGAAGATTTTGAGTAAGCAAAACTCTGTAAAAATGGCAATTTTGGTCACTGTGAGGGTTTAAAAAGTGGTTATTCAACATGAGGCCCGATCCAAATGACATTTTGAATCATTTTTGGTAGAGTCCAAAAAATCAATTTTCTGATGAAAAACGATGACCCCGGACCAGTCGAACGTTGAAAAAATGGTCAATATTGATGAAATTTTAACATTTAATCTTTTGACTTTAAATGACGGTTGGATGTGAGTTATTACTTTTTCAACTAAAATAAGTGTGTTTAAAGTCATTTCTGTGCCTGAAATTGGTCAAAATTGAAGATTTTGAGTAAGCAAAACTCTGTAGAAATGGCAGTTTTGGTCACTGTGAGGGTTTAAAAAGTGGTTATTCAACATGAGGCCCGATCAAAATGACATTTTGAATCATTTTTGGTAGAGTCCAAAAAATCAATTTTCTGATGAAAAACGATGACCCCGGACCAGTCGAACGTTGAAAAAATGGTCAATATTGATGAAATTTTAACATTTAATCTTTTGACTTTAAATGACGGTTGGATGTGAGTTATTACTTTTTCAACTAAAATAAGTGTGTTTAAAGTCATCTCTGTGCCTGAAATTGGTCAAAATTGAAGATTTTGAGTAAGCAAAACTCTGTAAAAATGGCAGTTTTGGTCACTGTGAGGGTTTAAAAAGTGGTTATTCAACATGAGGCCCGATCAAAATGACATTTTGAATCATTTTTGGTAGAGTCCAAAAAATCAATTTTCTGATGAAAAACGATGACCCTGGACCAGTCGAACGTTGAAAAAATGGTCAATATTGATGAAATTTTAACATTTAATCTTTTGACTTTAAATGACGGTTGGATGTGAGTTATTACTTTTTCAACTAAAATAAGTGTGTTTAAAGTCATCTCTGTGCCTGAAATTGGTCAAAATTGAAGATTTTGAGTAAGCAAAACTCTGTAAAAATGGCAATTTTGGTCACTGTGAGGGTTTAAAAAGTGGTTATTCAACATGAGGCCCGATCCAAATGACATTTTGAATCATTTTTGGTAGAGTCCAAAAAATCAATTTTCTGATGAAAAACGATGACCCCGGACCAGTCGAACGTTGAAAAAATGGTCAATATTGATGAAATTTTAACATTTAATCTTTTGACTTTAAATGACGGTTGGATGTGAGTTATTACTTTTTCAACTAAAATAAGTGTGTTTAAAGTCATTTCTGTGCCTGAAATTGGTCAAAATTGAAGATTTTGAGTAAGCAAAACTCTGTAAAAATGGCAGTTTTGGTCACTGTGAGGGTTTAAAAAGTGGTTATTCAACATGAGGCCCGATCAAAATGACATTTTGAATCATTTTTGGTAGAGTCCAAAAAATCAATTTTTTGATGAAAAACGATGACCCCGGACCAGTCGAACGTTGAAAAAATGGTCAATATTGATGAAATTTTAACATTTAATCTTTTGACTTTAAATGACTGTTGGATGTGAGTTATTACTTTTTCAACTAAAATAAGTGTGTTTAAAGTCATTTCTGTGCCTGAAATTGGTCAAAATTGAAGATTTTGAGTAAGCAAAACTCTGTAAAAATGGCAGTTTTGGTCACTGTGAGGGTTTAAAAAGTGGTTATTCAACATGAGGCCCGAACAAAATGACATTTTGAATAATTTTTGGTAGAGTCCAAAAAATCAATTTTCTGATGAAAAACGATGACCCCGGACCAGTCGAACGTTGAAAAAATGGTCAATATTGATTAAATTTTAACATTTAATCTTTTGACTTTAAATGACGGTTGGATGTGAGTTATTACTTTTTCAACTAAAATAAGTGTGTTTAAAGTCATTTCTGTGCCTGAAATTGGTCAAAATTGAAGATTTTGAGTAAGCAAAACTCTGTAAAAATGGCAGTTTTGGTCACTGTGAGGGTTTAAAAAGTGGTTATTCAACATGAGGCCCGATCAAAATGACATTTTGAATCATTTTTGGTAGAGTCCAAAAAATCAATTTTCTGATGAAAAACGATGACCCCGGACCAGTCGAACGTTGAAAAAATGGTCAATATTGATGAAATTTTAACATTTAATCTTTTGACTTTAAATGACGGTTGGATGTGAGTTATTACTTTTTCAACTAAAATAAGTGTGTTTAAAGTCATCTCTGTGCCTGAAATTGGTCAAAATTGAAGATTTTGAGTAAGCAAAACTCTGTAAAAATGGCAATTTTGGTCACTGTGAGGGTTTAAAAAGTGGTTATTCAACATGAGGCCCGATCCAAATGACATTTTGAATCATTTTTGGTAGAGTCCAAAAAATCAATTTTCTGATGAAAAACGATGACCCCGGACCAGTCGAACGTTGAAAAAATGGTCAATATTGATGAAATTTTAACATTTAATCTTTTGACTTTAAATGACGGTTGGATGTGAGTTATTACTTTTTCAACTAAAATAAGTGTGTTTAAAGTCATTTCTGTGCCTGAAATTGGTCAAAATTGAAGATTTTGAGTAAGCAAAACTCTGTAAAAATGGCAGTTTTGGTCACTGTGAGGGTTTAAAAAGTGGTTATTCAACATGAGGCCCGATCAAAATGACATTTTGAATCATTTTTGGTAGAGTCCAAAAAATCAATTTTTTGATGAAAAACGATGACCCCGGACCAGTCGAACGTTGAAAAAATGGTCAATATTGATGAAATTTTAACATTTAATCTTTTGACTTTAAATGACTGTTGGATGTGAGTTATTACTTTTTCAACTAAAATAAGTGTGTTTAAAGTCATTTCTGTGCCTGAAATTGGTCAAAATTGAAGATTTTGAGTAAGCAAAACTCTGTAAAAATGGCAGTTTTGGTCACTGTGAGGGTTTAAAAAGTGGTTATTCAACATGAGGCCCGATCAAAATGACATTTTGAATAATTTTTGGTAGAGTCCAAAAAATCAATTTTCTGATGAAAAACGATGACCCCAGACCAGTCGAACGTTGAAAAAATGGTCAATATTGATGAAATTTTAACATTTAATCTTTTGACTTTAAATGACGGTTGGATGTGAGTTATTACTTTTTCAACTAAAATAAGTGTGTTTAAAGTCATTTCTGTGCCTGAAATTGGTCAAAATTGAAGATTTTGAGTAAGCAAAACTCTGTAAAAATGGCAGTTTTGGTCACTGTGAGGGTTTAAAAAGTGGTTATTCAACATGAGGCCCGATCCAAATGACATTTTGAATCATTTTTGGTAGAGTCCAAAAAATCCATTTTCTGATGAAAAACGATGACCCCGGACCAGTCGAACGTTGAAAAAATGGTCAATATTGATGAAATTTTAACATTTAATCTTTTGACTTTAAATGACGGTTGGATGTGAGTTATTACTTTTTCAACTAAAATAAGTGTGTTTAAAGTCATTTCTGTGCCTGAAATTGGTCAAAATTGAAGATTTTGAGTAAGCAAAACTCTGTAAAAATGGCAGTTTTGGTCACTGTGAGGGTTTAAAAAGTGGTTATTCAACATGAGGCCCGATCAAAATGACATTTTGAATCATTTTTGGTAGAGTCCAAAAAAATCAATTTTTTGATGAAAAACGATGACCCCGGACCAGTCGAACGTTGAAAAAATGGTCAATATTGATGAAATTTTAACATTTAATCTTTTGACTTTAAATGACGGTTGGATGTGAGTTATTACTTTTTCAACTAAAATAAGTGTGTTTAAAGTCATTTCTGTGCCTGCAATTGGTCAAAATTGAAGATTTTGAGTAAGCAAAACTCTGTAAAAATGGCAATTTTGGTCACTGTGAGGGTTTAAAAAGTGGTTATTCAACATGAGGCCCGATCCAAATGACATTTTGAATCATTTTTGGTAGAGTCCAAAAAATCAATTTTCTGATGAAAAACGATGACCCCGGACCAGTCGAACGTTGAAAAAATGGTCAATATTGATGAAATTTTAACATTTAATCTTTTGACTTTAAATGACGGTTGGATGTGAGTTATTACTTTTTCAACTAAAATAAGTGTGTTTAAAGTCATTTCTGTGCCTGAAATTGGTCAAAATTGAAGATTTTGAGTAAGCAAAACTCTGTAAAAATGGCAGTTTTGGTCACTGTGAGGGTTTAAAAAGTGGTTATTCAACATGAGGCCCGATCAAAATGACATTTTGAATCATTTTTGGTAGAGTCCAAAAAATCAATTTTTTGATGAAAAACGATGACCCCGGACCAGTCGAACGTTGAAAAAATGGTCAATATTGATGAAATTTTAACATTTAATCTTTTGACTTTAAATGACTGTTGGATGTGAGTTATTACTTTTTCAACTAAAATAAGTGTGTTTAAAGTCATTTCTGTGCCTGAAATTGGTCAAAATTGAAGATTTTGAGTAAGCAAAACTCTGTAAAAATGGCAGTTTTGGTCACTGTGAGGGTTTAAAAAGTGGTTATTCAACATGAGGCCCGAACAAAATGACATTTTGAATAATTTTTGGTAGAGTCCAAAAAATCAATTTTCTGATGAAAAACGATGACCCCGGACCAGTCGAACGTTGAAAAAATGGTCAATATTGATTAAATTTTAACATTTAATCTTTTGACTTTAAATGACGGTTGGATGTGAGTTATTACTTTTTCAACTAAAATAAGTGTGTTTAAAGTCATTTCTGTGCCTGAAATTGGTCAAAATTGAAGATTTTGAGTAAGCAAAACTCTGTAAAAATGGCAGTTTTGGTCAGTGTGAGGGTTTAAAAAGTGGTTATTCAACATGAGGCCCGATCAAAATGACATTTTGAATCATTTTTGGTAGAGTCCAAAAAATCAATTTTCTGATGAAAAACGATGACCCCGGACCAGTCGAACGTTGAAAAAATGGTCAATATTGATGAAATTTTAACATTTAATCTTTTGACTTTAAATGACGGTTGGATGTGAGTTATTACTTTTTCAACTAAAATAAGTGTGTTTAAAGTCATCTCTGTGCCTGAAATTGGTCAAAATTGAAGATTTTGAGTAAGCAAAACTCTGTAAAAATGGCAATTTTGGTCACTGTGAGGGTTTAAAAAGTGGTTATTCAACATGAGGCCCGATCCAAATGACATTTTGAATCATTTTTGGTAGAGTCCAAAAAATCAATTTTCTGATGAAAAACGATGACCCCGGACCAGTCGAACGTTGAAAAAATGGTCAATATTGATGAAATTTTAACATTTAATCTTTTGACTTTAAATGACGGTTGGATGTGAGTTATTACTTTTTCAACTAAAATAAGTGTGTTTAAAGTCATTTCTGTGCCTGAAATTGGTCAAAATTGAAGATTTTGAGTAAGCAAAACTCTGTAAAAATGGCAGTTTTGGTCACTGTGAGGGTTTAAAAAGTGGTTATTCAACATGAGGCCCGATCAAAATGACATTTTGAATCATTTTTGGTAGAGTCCAAAAAATCAATTTTTTGATGAAAAACGATGACCCCGGACCAGTCGAACGTTGAAAAAATGGTCAATATTGATGAAATTTTAACATTTAATCTTTTGACTTTAAATGACGGTTGGATGTGAGTTATTACTTTTTCAATTAAAATAAGTGTGTTTAAAGTCATTTCTGTGCCTGAAATTGGTCAAAATTGAAGATTTTGAGTAAGCAAAACTCTGTAAAAATGGCAATTTTGGTCACTGTGAGGGTTTAAAAAGTGGTTATTCAACATGAGGCCCGATCCAAATGACATTTTGAATCATTTTTGGTAGAGTCCAAAAAATCAATTTTCTGATGAAAAACGATGACCCCGGACCAGTCGAACGTTCAAAAAATGGTCAATATTGATGAAATTTTAACATTTAATCTTTTGACTTTAAATGACGGTTGGATGTGAGTTATTACTTTTTCAACTAAAATAAGTGTGTTTAAAGTCATTTCTGTGCCTGAAATTGGTCAAAATTGAAGATTTTGAGTAAGCAAAACTCTGTAAAAATGGCAGTTTTGGTCACTGTGAGGGTTTAAAAAGTGGTTATTCAACATGAGGCCCGATCAAAATGACATTTTGAATCATTTTTGGTAGAGTCCAAAAAATCAATTTTCTGATGAAAAACGATGACCCCGGACCAGTCGAACGTTGAAAAAATGGTCAATATTGATGAAATTTTAACATTTAATCTTTTGACTTTAAATGACGGTTGGATGTGAGTTATTACTTTTTCAACTAAAATAAGTGTGTTTAAAGTCATCTCTGTGCCTGAAATTGGTCAAAATTGAAGATTTTGAGTAAGCAAAACTCTGTAAAAATGGCAGTTTTGGTCACTGTGAGGGTTTAAAAAGTGGTTATTCAACATGAGGCCCGATCAAAATGACATTTTGAATCATTTTTGGTAGAGTCCAAAAAATCAATTTTCTGATGAAAAACGATGACCCCGGACCAGTCGAACGTTGAAAAAATGGTCAATATTGATGAAATTTTAACATTTGATCTTTTGACTTTAAATGACGGTTGGATGTGAGTTATTACTTTTTCAACTAAAATAAGTGTGTTTAAAGTCATTTCTGTGCCTGAAATTGGTCAAAATTGAAGATTTTGAGTAAGCAAAACTCTGTAAAAATGGCAGTTTTGGTCACTGTGAGGGTTTAAAAAGTGGTTATTCAACATGAGGCCCGATCCAAATGACATTTTGAATCATTTTTGGTAGAGTCCAAAAAACTCCATTTTCTGATGAAAAACGATGACCCCGGACCAGTCGAACGTTGAAAAAATGGTCAATATTGATGAAATTTTAACATTTAATCTTTTGACTTTAAATGACGGTTGGATGTGAGTTATTACTTTTTCAACTAAAATAAGTGTGTTTAAAGTCATTTCTGTGCCTGAAATTGGTCAAAATTGAAGATTTTGAGTAAGCAAAACTCTGTAAAAATGGCAGTTTTGGTCACTGTGAGGGTTTAAAAAGTGGTTATTCAACATGAGGCCCGATCAAAATGACATTTTGAATCATTTTTGGTAGAGTCCAAAAAATCAATTTTTTGATGAAAAACGATGACCCCGGACCAGTCGAACGTTGAAAAAATGGTCAATATTGATGAAATTTTAACATTTAATCTTTTGACTTTAAATGACGGTTGGATGTGAGTTATTACTTTTTCAACTAAAATAAGTGTGTTTAAAGTCATTTCTGTGCCTGAAATTGGTCAAAATTGAAGATTTTGAGTAAGCAAAACTCTGTAAAAATGGCAATTTTGGTCACTGTGAGGGTTTAAAAAGTGGTTATTCAACATGAGGCCCGATCCAAATGACATTTTGAATCATTTTTGGTAGAGTCCAAAAAATCAATTTTCTGATGAAAAACGATGACCCCGGACCAGTCGAACGTTGAAAAAATGGTCAATATTGATGAAATTTTAACATTTAATCTTTTGACTTTAAATGACGGTTGGATGTGAGTTATTACTTTTTCAACTAAAATAAGTGTGTTTAAAGTCATTTCTGTGCCTGAAATTGGTCAAAATGGAAGATTTTGAGTAAGCAAAACTCTGTAAAAATGGCAATTTTGGTCACTGTGAGGGTTTAAAAAGTGGTTATTCAACATGAGGCCCGATCCAAATGACATTTTGAATCATTTTTGGTAGAGTCCAAAAAATCAATTTTCTGATGAAAAACGATGACCCCGGACCAGTGGAACGTTGAAAAAATGGTCAATATTGATGAAATTTTAACATTTAATCTTTTGACTTTAAATGACGGTTGGATGTGAGTTATTACTTTTTCAACTAAGATAAGTGTGTTTAAAGTAATTTCTGTGCCTGAAATTGGTCAAAATTGAAGATTTTGAGTAAGCAAAACTGTAAAAATGGCAGTTTTGGTCACTGTGAGGGTTTAAAAAGTGGTTATTCAACATGAGGCCTGATCCAAATGACATGTTGAATCATTTTTGGTAGAGTCCAAAAAATCCATTTTCTGATGAAAAACGATGACCCCGGACCAGTCGAACGTTGAAAAAATGGTCAATATTGATGACATTTTAACATTTAATCTTTTGACTTTAAATGACGGTTGGATGTGAGTTATTACTTTTTCAACTAAAATAAGTGTGTTTAAAGTCATTTCTGTGCCTGAAATTGGTCAAAATTGAAGATTTTGAGTAAGCAAAACTCTGTAAAAATGGCAGTTTTGGTCACTGTGAGGGTTTAAAAAGTGGTTATTCAACATGAGGCCCGATCAAAATGACATTTTGAATCATTTTTGGTAGAGTCCAAAAAATCAATTTTCTGATGAAAAACGATGACCCCAGACCAGTCGAACGTTGAAAAAATGGTCAATATTGATGAAATTTTAACATTTAATCTTTTGACTTTAAATGACAGTTGGATGTGAGTTATTACTTTTTCAACTAAAATAAGTGTGTTTAAAGTCATTTCTGTGCCTGAAATTGGTCAAAATTGAAGATTTTGAGAAAGCAAAACTCTGTAAAAATTGCAGTTTTGGTCACTGTGAGGGTTTAAAAAGTGGTTATTCAACATGAGGCCCGATCCAAATGACATTTTGAATCATTTTTGGTAGAGTCCAAAAAATCAATTTTCTGATGAAAAACGATGACCCCGGACCAGTCGAACGTTGAAAAAATGGTCAATATTGATGAAATTTTAACATTTAATCTTTTGACTTTAAATGACGGTTGGATGTGAGTTATTACTTTTTCAACTAAAATAAGTGTGTTTAAAGTCATTTCTGTGCCTGAAATTGGTCAAAATTGAAGATTTTGAGTAAGCAAAACTCTGTAAAAATGGCAGTTTTGGTCACTGTGAGGGTTTAAAAAGTGGTTATTCAACATGAGGCCCGATCCAAATGACATTTTGAATCATTTTTGGTAGAGTCCAAAAAATCCATTTTCTGATGAAAAACGATGACCCCGGAGCAGTCGAATTTTGAAAAAATGGTCAATATTGATGAAATTTTAACATTTAATCTTTTGACTTTAAATGACGGTTGGATGTGAGTTATTACTTTTTCAACTAAAATAAGTGTGTTTAAAGTCATTTCTGTGCCTGAAATTGGTCAAAATTGAAGATTTTGAGTAAGCCAAACTCTGTAGAAATGGCAGTTTTGGTCACTGTGAGGGTTTAAAAAGTGGTTATTCAACATGAGGCCCGATCAAAATGACATTTTGAATCATTTTTGGTAGAGTCCAAAAAATCAATTTTTTGATGAAAAACGATGACCCCGGACCAGTCGAACGTTGAAAAAATGGTCAATATTGATGAAATTTTAACATTTAATCTTTTGACTTTAAATGACCGTTGGATGTGAGTTATTACTTTTTCAACTAAAATAAGTGTGTTTAAAGTCATTTCTGTGCCTGAAATTGGTCAAAATTGAAGATTTTGAGTAAGCAAAACTCTGTAAAAATGGCAATTTTGGTCACTGTGAGGGTTTAAAAAGTGGTTATTCAACATGAGGCCCGATCCAAATGACATTTTGAATCATTTTTGGTAGAGTCCAAAAAATCAATTTTCTGATGAAAAACGATGACCCCGGACCAGTCGAACGTTGAAAAAATGGTCAATATTGATGAAATTTTAACATTTAATCTTTTGACTTTAAATGACGGTTGGATGTGAGTTATTACTTTTTCAACTAAAATAAGTGTGTTTAAAGTCATTTCTCTGCCTGAAATTGGTCAAAATTGAAGATTTTGAGTAAGCAAAACTCTGTAAAAATGGCAGTTTTGGTCACTGTGAGGGTTTAAAAAGTGGTTATTCAACATGAGGCCCGATCCAAATGACATTTTGAATCATTTTTGGTAGAGCCCAAAAAATCCATTTTCTGATGAAAAACGATGATCCCGGACCAGTCGAACGTTGAAAAAATGGTCAATATTGATGAAATTTTAACATTTAATCTTTTGACTTTAAATGACGGTTGGATGTGAGTTATTACTTTTTCAACTAAAATAAGTGTGTTTAAAGTCATTTCTGTGCCTGAAATTGGTCAAAATTGAAGATTTTGAGTAAGCAAAACTCTGTAAAAATGGCAGTTTTGGTCACTGTGAGGGTTTAAAAAGTGGTTATTCAACATGAGGCCCGATCAAAATGACATTTTGAATCATTTTTGGTAGAGTCCAAAAAATCAATTTTCTGATGAAAAACGATGACCCCGGACCAGTCGAACGTTGAAAAAATGGTCAATATTGATGAAATTTTAACATTTAATCTTTTGACTTTAAATGACGGTTGGATGTGAGTTATTACTTTTTCAACTAAAATAAGTGTGTTTAAAGTCATCTCTGTGCCTGAAATTGGTCAAAATTGAAGATTTTGAGTAAGCAAAACTATGTAAAAATGGCAATTTTGGTCACTGTGAGGGTTTAAAAAGTGGTTATTCAACATGAGGCCCGATCCAAATGACATTTTGAATCATTTTTGGTAGAGTCCAAAAAATCAATTTTCTGATGAAAAACGATGACCCCGGACCAGTCGAACGTTGAAAAAATGGTCAATATTGATGAAATTTTAACATTTAATCTTTTGACTTTAAATGACGGTTGGATGTGAGTTATTACTTTTTCAACTAAAATAAGTGTGTTTAAAGTCATTTCTGTGCCTGAAATTGGTCAAAATTGAAGATTTTGAGTAAGCAAAACTCTGTAAAAATGGCAGTTTTGGTCACTGTGAGGGTTTAAAAAGTGGTTATTCAACATGAGGCCCGATCAAAATGACATTTTGAATCATTTTTGGTAGAGTCCAAAAAATCAATTTTTTGATGAAAAACGATGACCCCGGACCAGTCGAACGTTGAAAAAATGGTCAATATTGATGAAATTTTAACATTTAATCTTTTGACTTTAAATGACTGTTGGATGTGAGTTATTACTTTTTCAACTAAAATAAGTGGGCCTTATTTATGAAGGTCTTGCGCCACTTTTACGTGACTTTTAAAATGGGAAAAAGACACGCACCGGTGGCGCAAGTCCTTCGTAAATAAGGCCCAGTGTGTTTAAAGTCATTTCTGTGCCTGAAATTGGTCAAAATTGAAGATTTTGAGTAAGCAAAACTCTGTAAAAATGGCAGTTTTGGTCACTGTGAGGGTTTAAAAAGTGGTTATTGAACATGAGGCCCGATCAAAATGACATTTTGAATCATTTTTGGTAGAGTCCAAAAAATCAATTTTCTGATAAAAACGATGACCCCGGACCAGTCGAACGTTGAAAAAATGGTCAATATTGATGAAATTTTAACATTTAATCTTTTGACTTTAAATGACGGTTGGATGTGAGTTATTACTTTTTCAACTAAAATAAGTGTGTTTAAAGTCATTTCTGTGCCTGAAATTGGTCAAAATTGAAGATTTTGAGTAAGCAAAACTCTGTAAAAATGGCAGTTTTGGTCACTGTGAGGGTTTAAAAAGTGGTTATTCAACATGAGGCCCGATCAAAATGACATTTTGAATCATTTTTGGTAGAGTCCAAAAAATCAATTTTTTGATGAAAAACGATGACCCCGGACCAGTCGAACGTTGAAAAAATGGTCAATATTGATGAAATTTTAACATTTAATCTTTTGACTTTAAATGACTGTTGGATGTGAGTTATTACTTTTTCAACTAAAATAAGTGTGTTTAAAGTCATTTCTGTGCCTGAAATTGGTCAAAATTGAAGATTTTGAGTAAGCAAAACTCTGTAAAAATGGCAGTTTTGGTCACTGTGAGGGTTTAAAAAGTAGTTATTCAACATGAGGCCCGATCAAAATGACATTTTGAATCATTTTTGGTAGCGTCCAAAAAATCAATTTTCTGATGAAAAACGATGATCCCGGACCAGTCGAACGTTGAAAAAATGGTCAATATTGATGAAATTTTAACATTTAATCTTTTGACTTTAAATGACGGTTGGATGTGAGTTATTACTTTTTCAACTAAAATAAGTGTGTTTAAAGTCATTTCTGTGCCTGAAATTGGTCAAAATTGAAGATTTTGAGTAAGCAAAACTCTGTAAAAATGGCAGTTTTGGTCACTGTGAGGGTTTAAAAAGTGGTTATTCAACATGAGGCCCGATCCAAATGACATTTTGAATCATTTTTGGTAGAGTCCAAAAAATCCATTTTCTGATGAAAAACGATGACCCCGGACCAGTCGAACGTTGAAAAAATGGTCAATATTGATGAAATTTTAACATTTAATCGTTTTTCTTTAAATGACGGTTGGATGTGAGTTATTACTTTTTCGACTAAAATAAGTGTGTTTAAAGTCATTTCTGTGCCTGAAATTGGTCAAAATTGAAGATTTTGAGTAAGCAAAACTCTGTAAAAATGGCAGTTTTGGTCACTGTGAGGGTTTAAAAAGTGGTTATTCAACATGAGGCCCGATCAAAATGACATTTTGAATCATTTTTGGTAGAGTCCAAAAAAATCAATTTTTTGATGAAAAACGATGACCCCGGACCAGTCGAACGTTGAAAAAATGGTCAATATTGATGAAATTTTAACATTTAATCTTTTGACTTTAAATGACGGTTGGATGTGAGTTATTACTTTTTCAACTAAAATAAGTGTGTTTAAAGTCATTTCTGTGCCTGAAATTTGTCAAAATTGAAGATTTTGAGTAAGCAAAACTCTGTAAAAATGGCAGTTTTGGTCACTGTGAGGGTTTAAAAAGTGGTTATTCAACATGAGGCCCGATCCAAATGACATTTTGAATCATTTTTGGTAGAGTCCAAAAAATCAATTTTCTGATGAAAAACGATGACCCCGGACCAGTCGAACGTTGAAAAAATGGTCAATATTGATGAAATTTTAACATTTAATCTTTTGACTTTAAATGACGGTTGGATGTGAGTTATTACTTTTTCAACTAAAATAAGTGTGTTTAAAGTCATTTCTGTGCCTGAAATTGGTCAAAATTGAAGATTTTGAGTAAGCAAAACTCTGTAAAAATGGCAATTTTGGTCACTGTGAGGGTTTAAAAAGTGGTTATTCAACATGAGGCCCGATCCAAATGACATTTTGAATCATTTTTGGTAGAGTCCAAAAAATCCATTTTCTGATGAAAAACGATGACCCCGGACCAGTGGAACGTTGAAAAAATGGTCAATATTGATGAAATTTTAACATTTAATCTTTTGACTTTAAATGACGGTTGGATGTGAGTTATTACTTTTTCAACTAAAATAAGTGTGTTTAAAGTCATTTCTGTGCCTGAAATTGGTCAAAATTGAAGATTTTGAGTAAGCAAAACTCTGTAAAAATGGCAGTTTTGGTCACTGTGAGGGTTTAAAAAGTGGTTATTCAACATGAGGCCCGATCCAAATGACATTTTGAATCATTTTTGGTAGAGTCCAAAAAATCCATTTTCTGATGAAAAACGATGACCCCAGACCAGTCGAACGTTGAAAAAATGGTCAATATTGATGAAATTTTAACATTTAATCTTTTGACTTTAAATGACGGTTGGATGTGAGTTATTACTTTTTCAACTAAAATAAGTGTGTTTAAAGTCATTTCTGTGCCTGAAATTGGTCAAAATTGAAGATTTTGAGTAAGCAAAACTCTGTAAAAATGGCAGTTTTGGTCACTGTGAGGGTTTAAAAAGTGGTTATTCAACATGAGGCCCGATCAAAATGACATTTTGAATCATTTTTGGTAGAGTCCAAAAAATCAATTTTTTGATGAAAAACGATGACCCCGGACCAGTCGAACGTTGAAAAAATGGTCAATATTGATGAAATTTTAACATTTAATCTTTTGACTTTAAATGACGGTTGGATGTGAGTTATTACTTTTTCAACTAAAATAAGTGTGTTTAAAGTCATTTCTGTGCCTGAAATTGGTCAAAATTGAAGATTTTGAGTAAGCAAAACTCTGTAAAAATGGCAGTTTTGGTCACTGTGAGGGTTTAAAAAGTGGTTATTCAACATGAGGCCCGATCAAAATGACATTTTGAATCATTTTTGGTAGAGTCCAAAAAATCAATTTTCTGATGAAAAACGATGACCCCGGACCAGTCGAACGTTGAAAAAATGGTCAATATTGATGAAATTTTAACATTTAATCTTTTGACTTTAAATGACGGTTGGATGTGAGTTATTACTTTTTCAACTAAAATAAGAGTGTTTAAAGTCATTTCTGTGCCTGAAATTGGTCAAAATTGAAGATTTTGAGTAAGCAAAACTCTGTAAAAATGGCAGTTTTGGTCACTGTGAGGGTTTAAAAAGTGGTTATTCAACATGAGGCCCGATCCAAATGACATTTTGAATCATTTTTGGTAGAGTCCAAAAAATCCATTTTCTGATGAAAAACGATGACCCCGGACCAGTCGAACGTTGAAAAAATGGTCAATATTGATGAAATTTTAACATTTAATCTTTTGACTTTAAATGACGGTTGGATGTGAGTTATTACTTTTTCAACTAAAATAAGTGTGTTTAAAGTCATTTCTGTGCCTGAAATTGGTCAAAATTGAAGATTTTGAGAAAGCAAAACTCTGTAAAAATGGCAGTTTTGGTCACTGTGAGGGTTTAAAAAGTGGTTATTCAACATGAGGCCCGATCAAAATGACATTTTGAATCATTTTTGGTAGAGTCCAAAAAATCAATTTTTTGATGAAAAACGATGACCCCGGACCAGTCGAACGTTGAAAAAATAGTCAATATTGATGAAATTTTAACATTTAATCTTTTGACTTTAAATGACGGTTGGATGTGAGTTATTACTTTTTCAACTAAAATAAGTGTGTTTAAAGTCATTTCTGTGCCTGAAATTTGTCAAAATTGAAGATTTTGAGTAAGCAAAACTCTGTAAAAATGGCAGTTTTGGTCACTGTGAGGGTTTAAAAAGTGGTTATTCAACATGAGGCCCGATCAAAATGACATTTTGAATCATTTTTGGTAGAGTCCAAAAAATCAATTTTCTGATGAAAAACGATGACCCCGGACCAGTCGAACGTTGAAAAAATGGTCAATATTGATGAAATTTTAACATTTAATCTTTTGACTTTAAATGACGGTTGGATGTGAGTTATTACTTTTTCAACTAAAATAAGTGTGTTTAAAGTCATTTCTGTGCCTGAAATTGGTCAAAATTGAAGATTTTGAGTAAGCAAAACTCTGTAAAAATGGCAATTTTGGTCACTGTGAGGGTTTAAAAAGTGGTTATTCAACATGAGGCCCGATCCAAATGACATTTTGAATCATTTTTGGTAGAGTCCAAAAAATCAATTTTCTGATGAAAAACGATGACCCCGGACCAGTCGAACGTTGAAAAAATGGTCAATATTGATGACATTTTAACATTTAATCTTTTGACTTTAAATGACGGTTGGATGTGAGTTATTACTTTTTCAACTAAAATAAGTGTGTTTAAAGTCATTTCTGTGCCTGAAATTGGTCAAAATTGAAGATTTTGAGTAAGCAAAACTCTGTAGAAATGGCAGTTTTGGTCACTGTGAGGGTTTAAAAAGTGGTTATTCAACATGAGGCCCGATCAAAATGACATTTTGAATCATTTTTGGTAGAGTCCAAAAAATCAATTTTTTGATGAAAAACGATGACCCCGGACCAGTCGAACGTTGAAAAAATGGTCAATATTGATGAAATTTTAACATTTAATCTTTTGACTTTAAATGACGGTTGGATGTGAGTTATTACTTTTTCAACTAAAATAAGTGTGTTTAAAGTCATTTCTGTGCCTGAAATTGGTCAAAATTGAAGATTTTGAGTAAGCAAAACTCTGTAAAAATGGCAATTTTGGTCACTGTGAGGGTTTAAAAAGTGGTTATTCAACATGAGGCCCGATCCAAATGACATTTTGAATCATTTTTGGTAGAGTCCAAAAAATCAATTTTCTGATGAAAAACGATGACCCCGGACCAGTCGAACGTTGAAAAAATGGTCAATATTGATGAAATTTTAACATTTAATCTTTTGACTTTAAATGACGGTTGGATGTGAGTTATTACTTTTTCAACTAAAATAAGTCTGTTTAAAGTCATTTCTGTGCCTGAAATTGGTCAAAATTGAAGATTTTGAGTAAGCAAAACTCTGTAAAAATGGCAGTTTTGGTCACTGTGAGGGTTTAAAAAGTGGTTATTCAACATGAGGCCCGATCAAAATGACATTTTGAATCATTTTTGGTAGAGTCCAAAAAATCAATTTTCTGATGAAAAACGATGACCCCGGACCAGTCGAACGTTGAAAAAATGGTCAATATTGATGAAATTTTAACATTTAATCTTTTGACTTTAAATGACGGTTGGATGTGAGTTATTACTTTTTCAACTAAAATAAGTGTGTTTAAAGTCATTTCTGTGCCTGAAATTGGTCAAAATTGAAGATTTTGAGTAAGCAAAACTCTGTAAAAATGGCAGTTTTGGTCACTGTGAGGGTTTAAAAAGTGGTTATTCAACATGAGGCCCGATCAAAATGACATTTTGAATCATTTTTGGTAGAGTCCAAAAAATCAATTTTTTGATGAAAAACGATGACCCCGGACCAGTCGAACGTTGAAAAAATGGTCAATATTGATGAAATTTTAACATTTAATCTTTTGACTTTAAATGACTGTTGGATGTGAGTTATTACTTTTTCAACTAAAATAAGTGTGTTTAAAGTCATTTCTGTGCCTGAAATTGGTCAAAATTGAAGATTTTGAGTAAGCAAAACTCTGTAAAAATGGCAGTTTTGGTCACTGTGAGGGTTTAAAAAGTGGTTATTCAACATGAGGCCCGATCAAAATGACATTTTGAATAATTTTTGGTAGAGTCCAAAAAATCAATTTTCTGATGAAAAACGATGACCCCGGACCAGTCGAACGTTGAAAAAATGGTCAATATTGATGAAATTTTAACATTTAATCTTTTGACTTTAAATGACGGCTGGATGTGAGTTATTACTTTTTCAACTAAAATAAGTGTGTTTAAAGTCATTTCTGTGCCTGAAATTGGTCAAAATTGAAGATTTTGAGTAAGCAAAACTCTGTAAAAATGGCAGTTTTGGTCACTGTGAGGGTTTAAAAAGTGGTTATTCAACATGAGGCCCGATCCAAATGACATTTTGAATCATTTTTGGTAGAGTCCAAAAAATCCATTTTCTGATGAAAAACGATGACCCCGGACCAGTCGAACGTTGAAAAAATGGTCAATATTGATGAAATTTTAACATTTAATCTTTTGACTTTAAATGACGGTTGGATGTGAGTTATTACTTTTTCAACTAAAATAAGTGTGTTTAAAGTCATTTCTGTGCCTGAAATTGGTCAAAATTGAAGATTTTGAGTAAGCAAAACTCTGTAAAAATGGCAGTTTTGGTCACTGTGAGGGTTTAAAAAGTGGTTATTCAACATGAGGCCCGATCAAAATGACATTTTGAATCATTTTTGGTAGAGTCCAAAAAATCAATTTTTTGATGAAAAACGATGACCCCGGACCAGTCGAACGTTGAAAAAATAGTCAATATTGATGAAATTTTAACATTTAATCTTTTGACTTTAAATGACGGTTGGATGTGAGTTATTACTTTTTCAACTAAAATAAGTGTGTTTAAAGTCATTTCTGTGCCTGAAATTGGTCAAAATTGAAGATTTTGAGTAAGCAAAACTCTGTAAAAATGGCAATTTTG
The DNA here is from genome assembly GCF_964263255.1 of Lissotriton vulgaris. Taxonomy (NCBI): domain Eukaryota; kingdom Metazoa; phylum Chordata; class Amphibia; order Caudata; family Salamandridae; genus Lissotriton; species Lissotriton vulgaris. The sequence continues at coordinate 20,659 of NW_028253428.1, read as the reverse complement.
GTCACTGTGAGGGTTTAAAAAGTGGTTATTCAACATGAGGCCCGATCCAAATGACATTTTGAATCATTTTTGGTAGAGTCCAAAAAATCAATTTTCTGATGAAAAACGCTGACCCCGGACCAGTCGAACGTTGAAAAAATGGTCAATATTGATGAAATTTTAACATTTAATCTTTTGACTTTAAATGACGGTTGGATGTGAGTTATTACTTTTTCAACTAAAATAAGTGTGTTTAAAGTCATTTCTGTGCCTGAAATTGGTCAAAATGGAAGATTTTGAGTAAGCAAAACTCTGTAAAAATGGCAATTTTGGTCACTGTGAGGGTTTAAAAAGTGGTTATTCAACATGAGGCCCGATCCAAATGACATTTTGAATCATTTTTGGTAGAGTCCAAAAAATCAATTTTCTGATGAAAAACGATGACCCCGGACCAGTGGAACGTTGAAAAAATGGTCAATATTGATGAAATTTTAACATTTAATCTTTTGACTTTAAATGACGGTTGGATGTGAGTTATTACTTTTTCAACTAAGATAAGTGTGTTTAAAGTAATTTCTGTGCCTGAAATTGGTCAAAATTGAAGATTTTGAGTAAGCAAAACTGTAAAAATGGCAGTTTTGGTCACTGTGAGGGTTTAAAAAGTGGTTATTCAACATGAGGCCTGATCCAAATGACATGTTGAATCATTTTTGGTAGAGTCCAAAAAATCCATTTTCTGATGAAAAACGATGACCCCGGACCAGTCGAACGTTGAAAAAATGGTCAATATTGATGACATTTTAACATTTAATCTTTTGACTTTAAATGACGGTTGGATGTGAGTTATTACTTTTTCAACTAAAATAAGTGTGTTTAAAGTCATTTCTGTGCCTGAAATTGGTCAAAATTGAAGATTTTGAGTAAGCAAAACTCTGTAAAAATGGCAGTTTTGGTCACTGTGAGGGTTTAAAAAGTGGTTATTCAACATGAGGCCCGATCAAAATGACATTTTGAATCATTTTTGGTAGAGTCCAAAAAATCAATTTTCTGATGAAAAACGATGACCCCAGACCAGTCGAACGTTGAAAAAATGGTCAATATTGATGAAATTTTAACATTTAATCTTTTGACTTTAAATGACAGTTGGATGTGAGTTATTACTTTTTCAACTAAAATAAGTGTGTTTAAAGTCATTTCTGTGCCTGAAATTGGTCAAAATTGAAGATTTTGAGTAAGCAAAACTCTGTAAAAATTGCAGTTTTGGTCACTGTGAGGGTTTAAAAAGTGGTTATTCAACATGAGGCCCGATCCAAATGACATTTTGAATCATTTTTGGTAGAGTCCAAAAAATCAATTTTCTGATGAAAAACGATGACCCCGGACCAGTCGAACGTTGAAAAAATGGTCAATATTGATGAAATTTTAACATTTAATCTTTTGACTTTAAATGACGGTTGGATGTGAGTTATTACTTTTTCAACTAAAATAAGTGTGTTTAAAGTCATTTCTGTGCCTGAAATTGGTCAAAATTGAAGATTTTGAGTAAGCAAAACTCTGTAAAAATGGCAGTTTTGGTCACTGTGAGGGTTTAAAAAGTGGTTATTCAACATGAGGCCCGATCCAAATGACATTTTGAATCATTTTTGGTAGAGTCCAAAAAATCCATTTTCTGATGAAAAACGATGACCCCGGAGCAGTCGAACTTTGAAAAAATGGTCAATATTGATGAAATTTTAACATTTAATCTTTTGACTTTAAATGACGGTTGGATGTGAGTTATTACTTTTTCAACTAAAATAAGTGTGTTTAAAGTCATTTCTGTGCCTGAAATTGGTCAAAATTGAAGATTTTGAGTAAGCAAAACTCTGTAGAAATGGCAGTTTTGGTCACTGTGAGGGTTTAAAAAGTGGTTACTCAACATGAGGCCCGATCAAAATGACATTTTGAATCATTTTTGGTAGAGTCCAAAAAATCAATTTTTTGATGAAAAACGATGACCCCGGACCAGTCGAACGTTGAAAAAATGGTCAATATTGATGAAATTTTAACATTTAATCTTTTGACTTTAAATGACCGTTGGATGTGAGTTATTACTTTTTCAACTAAAATAAGTGTGTTTAAAGTCATTTCTGTGCCTGAAATTGGTCAAAATTGAAGATTTTGAGTAAGCAAAACTCTGTAAAAATGGCAATTTTGGTCACTGTGAGGGTTTAAAAAGTGGTTATTCAACATGAGGCCCGATCCAAATGACATTTTGAATCATTTTTGGTAGAGTCCAAAAAATCAATTTTCTGATGAAAAACGATGACCCGGACCAGTCGAACGTTGAAAAAATGGTCAATATTGATGAAATTTTAACATTTAATCTTTTGACTTTAAATGACGGTTGGATGTGAGTTATTACTTTTTCAACTAAAATAAGTGTGTTTAAAGTCATTTCTCTGCCTGAAATTGGTCAAAATTGAAGATTTTGAGTAAGCAAAACTCTGTAAAAATGGCAGTTTTGGTCACTGTGAGGGTTTAAAAAGTGGTTATTCAACATGAGGCCCGATCCAAATGACATTTTGAATCATTTTTGGTAGAGCCCAAAAAATCCATTTTCTGATGAAAAACGATGATCCCGGACCAGTCGAACGTTGAAAAAATGGTCAATATTGATGAAATTTTAACATTTAATCTTTTGACTTTAAATGACGGTTGGATGTGAGTTATTACTTTTTCAACTAAAATAAGTGTGTTTAAAGTCATTTCTGTGCCTGAAATTGGTCAAAATTGAAGATTTTGAGTAAGCAAAACTCTGTAAAAATGGCAGTTTTGGTCACTGTGAGGGTTTAAAAAGTGGTTATTCAACATGAGGCCCGATCAAAATGACATTTTGAATCATTTTTGGTAGAGTCCAAAAAATCAATTTTCTGATGAAAAACGATGACCCCGGACCAGTCGAACGTTGAAAAAATGGTCAATATTGATGAAATTTTAACATTTAATCTTTTGACTTTAAATGACGGTTGGATGTGAGTTATTACTTTTTCAACTAAAATAAGTGTGTTTAAAGTCATCTCTGTGCCTGAAATTGGTCAAAATTGAAGATTTTGAGTAAGCAAAACTCTGTAAAAATGGCAATTTTGGTCACTGTGAGGGTTTAAAAAGTGGTTATTCAACATGAGGCCCGATCCAAATGACATTTTGAATCATTTTTGGTAGAGTCCAAAAAATCAATTTTCTGATGAAAAACGATGACCCCGGACCAGTCGAACGTTGAAAAAATGGTCAATATTGATGAAATTTTAACATTTAATCTTTTGACTTTAAATGACGGTTGGATGTGAGTTATTACTTTTTCAACTAAAATAAGTGTGTTTAAAGTCATTTCTGTGCCTGAAATTGGTCAAAATTGAAGATTTTGAGTAAGCAAAACTCTGTAAAAATGGCAGTTTTGGTCACTGTGAGGGTTTAAAAAGTGGTTATTCAACATGAGGCCCGATCAAAATGACATTTTGAATCATTTTTGGTAGAGTCCAAAAAATCAATTTTTTGATGAAAAACGATGACCCCGGACCAGTCGAACGTTGAAAAAATGGTCAATATTGATGAAATTTTAACATTTAATCTTTTGACTTTAAATGACTGTTGGATGTGAGTTATTACTTTTTCAACTAAAATAAGTGGGCCTTATTTATGAAGGTCTTGCGCCACTTTTACGTGACTTTTAAAATGGGAAAAAGACACGCACCGGTGGCGCAAGTCCTTCGTAAATAAGGCCCAGTGTGTTTAAAGTCATTTCTGTGCCTGAAATTGGTCAAAATTGAAGATTTTGAGTAAGCAAAACTCTGTAAAAATGGCAGTTTTGGTCACTGTGAGGGTTTAAAAAGTGGTTATTGAACATGAGGCCCGATCAAAATGACATTTTGAATCATTTTTGGTAGAGTCCAAAAAATCAATTTTCTGATAAAAACGATGACCCCGGACCAGTCGAATGTTGAAAAAATGGTCAATATTGATGAAATTTTAACATTTAATCTTTTGACTTTAAATGACGGTTGGATGTGAGTTATTACTTTTTCAACTAAAATAAGTGTGTTTAAAGTCATTTCTGTGCCTGAAATTGGTCAAAATTGAAGATTTTGAGTAAGCAAAACTCTGTAAAAATGGCAGTTTTGGTCACTGTGAGGGTTTAAAAAGTGGTTATTCAACATGAGGCCCGATCAAAATGACATTTTGAATCATTTTTGGTAGAGTCCAAAAAATCAATTTTTTGATGAAAAACGATGACCCCGGACCAGTCGAACGTTGAAAAAATGGTCAATATTGATGAAATTTTAACATTTAATCTTTTGACTTTAAATGACTGTTGGATGTGAGTTATTACTTTTTCAACTAAAATAAGTGTGTTTAAAGTCATTTCTGTGCCTGAAATTGGTCAAAATTGAAGATTTTGAGTAAGCAAAACTCTGTAAAAATGGCAGTTTTGGTCACTGTGAGGGTTTAAAAAGTGGTTATTCAACATGAGGCCCGATCAAAATGACATTTTGAATCATTTTTGGTAGAGTCCAAAAAATCAATTTTCTGATGAAAAACGATGACCCCGGACCAGTCGAACGTTGAAAAAATGGTCAATATTGATGAAATTTTAACATTTAATCTTTTGACTTTAAATGACGGTTGGATGTGAGTTATTACTTTTTCAACTAAAATAAGTGTGTTTAAAGTCATTTCTGTGCCTGAAATTGGTCAAAATTGAAGATTTTGAGTAAGCAAAACTCTGTAAAAATGGCAGTTTTGGTCACTGTGAGGGTTTAAAAAGTGGTTATTCAACATGAGGCCCGATCCAAATGACATTTTGAATCATTTTTGGTAGAGTCCAAAAAATCCATTTTCTGATGAAAAACGATGACCCCGGACCAGTCGAACGTTGAAAAAATGGTCAATATTGATGAAATTTTAACATTTAATCTTTTGACTTTAAATGACGGTTGGATGTGAGTTATTACTTTTTCGACTAAAATAAGTGTGTTTAAAGTCATTTCTGTGCCTGAAATTGGTCAAAATTGAAGATTTTGAGTAAGCAAAACTCTGTAAAAATGGCAGTTTTGGTCACTGTGAGGGTTTAAAAAGTGGTTATTCAACATGAGGCCCGATCAAAATGACATTTTGAATCATTTTTGGTAGAGTCCAAAAAATCAATTTTTTGATGAAAAACGATGACCCCGGACCAGTCGAACGTTGAAAAAATGGTCAATATTGATGAAATTTTAACATTTAATCTTTTGACTTTAAATGACGGTTGGATGTGAGTTATTACTTTTTCAACTAAAATAAGTGTGTTTAAAGTCATTTCTGTGCCTGAAATTTGTCAAAATTGAAGATGTTGAGTAAGCAAAACTCTGTAAAAATGGCAGTTTTGGTCACTGTGAGGGTTTAAAAAGTGGTTATTCAACATGAGGCCCGATCCAAATGACATTTTGAATCAATTTTGGTAGAGTCCAAAAAATCAATTTTCTGATGAAAAACGATGACCCCGGACCAGTCGAACGTTGAAAAAATGGTCAATATTGATGAAATTTTAACATTTAATCTTTTGACTTTAAATGACGGTTGGATGTGAGTTATTACTTTTTCAACTAAAATAAGTGTGTTTAAAGTCATTTCTGTGCCTGAAATTGGTCAAAATTGAAGATTTTGAGTAAGCAAAACTCTGTAAAAATGGCAATTTTGGTCACTGTGAGGGTTTAAAAAGTGGTTATTCAACATGAGGCCCGATCCAAATGACATTTTGAATCATTTTTGGTAGAGTCCAAAAAATCCATTTTCTGATGAAAAACGATGACCCCGGACCAGTGGAACGTTGAAAAAATGGTCAATATTGATGAAATTTTAACATTTAATCTTTTGACTTTAAATGACGGTTGGATGTGAGTTATTACTTTTTCAACTAAAATAAGTGTGTTTAAAGTCATTTCTGTGCCTGAAATTGGTCAAAATTGAAGATTTTGAGTAAGCAAAACTCTGTAAAAATGGCAGTTTTGGTCACTGTGAGGGATTAAAAAGTGGTTATTCAACATGAGGCCCGATCCAAATGACATTTTGAATCATTTTTGGTAGAGTCCAAAAAATCAATTTTCTGATGAAAAACGATGACCCCGGACCAGTCGAACGTTGAAAAAATGGTCAATATTGATGAAATTTTAACATTTAATCTTTTGACTTTAAATGACGGTTGGATGTGAGTTATTACTTTTTCAACTAAAATAAGTGTGTTTAAAGTCATTTCTGTGCCTGAAATTGGTCAAAATTGAAGATTTTGAGTAAGCAAAACTCTGTAAAAATGGCAATTTTGGTCACTGTGAGGGTTTAAAAAGTGGTTATTCAACATGAGGCCCGATCCAAATGACATTTTGAATCATTTTTGGTAGAGTCCAAAAAATCCATTTTCTGATGAAAAAACGATGACCCCGGACCAGTGGAACGTTGAAAAAATGGTCAATATTGATGAAATTTTAACATTTAATCTTTTGACTTTAAATGACGGTTGGATGTGAGTTATTACTTTTTCAACTAAAATAAGTGTGTTTAACGTCATCTCTGTGCCTGAAATTGGTCAAAATTGAAGATTTTGAGTAAGCAAAACTCTGTAAAAATGGCAATTTTGGTCACTGTGAGGGTTTAAAAAGTGGTTATTCAACATGAGGCCCGATCCAAATGACATTTTGAATCATTTTTGGTAGAGTCCAAAAAATCAATTTTCTGATGAAAAACGATGACCCCGGACCAGTCGAACGTTGAAAAAATGGTCAATATTGATGAAATTTTAACATTTAATCTTTTGACTTTAAATGACGGTTGGATGTGAGTTATTACTTTTTCAACTAAAATAAGTGTGTTTAAAGTCATTTCTGTGCCTGAAATTGGTCAAAATTGAAGATTTTGAGTAAGCAAAACTCTGTAAAAATGGCAGTTTTGGTCACTGTGAGGGTTTAAAAAGTGGTTATTCAACATGAGGCCCGATCCAAATGACATTTTGAATCATTTTTGGTAGAGTCCAAAAAATCCATTTTCTGATGAAAAACGATGACCCCGGACCAGTCGAACGTTGAAAAAATGGTCAATATTGATGAAATTTTAACATTTAATCTTTTGACTTTAAATGACGGTTGGATGTGAGTTATTACTTTTTCAACTAAAATAAGTGTGTTTAAAGTCATTTCTGTGCCTGAAATTGGTCAAAATTGAAGATTTTGAGTAAGCAAAACTCTGTAAAAATGGCAGTTTTGGTCACTGTGAGGGTTTAAAAAGTGGTTATTCAACATGAGGCCCGATCAAAATGACATTTTGAATCATTTTTGGTAGAGTCCAAAAAATCAATTTTTTGATGAAAAACAATGACCCCGGACCAGTCGAACGTTGAAAAAATGGTCAATATTGATGAAATTTTAACATTTAATCTTTTGACTTTAAATGACGGTTGGATGTGAGTTATTACTTTTTCAACTAAAATAAGTGTGTTTAAAGTCATTTCTGTGCCTGAAATTGGTCAAAATTGAAGATTTTGAGTAAGCAAAACTCTGTAAAAATGGCAATTTTGGTCACTGTGAGGGTTTAAAAAGTGCTTATTCAACATGAGGCCCGATCCAAATGACATTTTGAATCATTTTTGGTAGAGTCCAAAAAATCAATTTTCTGATGAAAAACGATGACCCCGGACCAGTGGAACGTTGAAAAAATGGTCAATATTGATGAAATTTTAACATTTAATCTTTTGACTTTAAATGACGGTTGGATGTGAGTTCTTACTTTTTCAACTAAAATAAGTGTGTTTAAAGTCATTTCTGTGCCTGAAATTGGTCAAAATTGAAGATTTTGAGTAAGCAAAACTCTGTAAAAATGGCAGTTTTGGTCACTGTGAGGGTTTAAAAAGTGGTTATTCAACATGAGGCCCGATCCAAATGACATTTTGAATCATTTTTGGTAGAGTCCAAAAAATCCATTTTCTGATGAAAAACGATGACCCCGGACCAGTCGAACGTTGAAAAAATGGTCAATATTGATGAAATTTTAACATTTAATCTTTTGACTTTAAATGACGGTTGGATGTGAGTTATTACTTTTTCGACTAAAATAAGTGTGTTTAAAGTCATTTCTGTGCCTGAAATTGGTCAAAATTGAAGATTTTGAGTAAGCAAAACTCTGTAAAAATGGCAGTTTTGGTCACTGTGAGGGTTTAAAAAGTGGTTATTCAACATGAGGCCCGATCAAAATGACATTTTGAATCATTTTTGGTAGAGTCCAAAAAATCAATTTTTTGATGAAAAACGATGACCCCGGACCAGTCGAACGTTGAAAAAATGGTCAATATTGATGAAATTTTAACATTTAATCTTTTGACTTTAAATGACGGTTGGATGTGAGTTATTACTTTTTCAACTAAAATAAGTGTGTTTAAAGTCATTTCTGTGCCTGAAATTTGTCAAAATTGAAGATTTTGAGTAAGCAAAACTCTGTAAAAATGGCAGTTTTGGTCACTGTGAGGGTTTAAAAAGTGGTTATTCAACATGAGGCCCGATCCAAATGACATTTTGAATCATTTTTGGTAGAGTCCAAAAAATCAATTTTCTGATGAAAAACGATGACCCCGGACCAGTCGAACGTTGAAAAAATGGTCAATATTGATGAAATTTTAACATTTAATCTTTTGACTTTAAATGACGGTTGGATGTGAGTTATTACTTTTTCAACTAAAATAAGTGTGTTTAAAGTCATTTCTGTGCCTGAAATTGGTCAAAATTGAAGATTTTGAGTAAGCAAAACTCTGTAAAAATGGCAATTTTGGTCACTGTGAGGGTTTAAAAAGTGGTTATTCAACATGAGGCCCGATCCAAATGACATTTTGAATCATTTTTGGTAGAGTCCAAAAAATCCATTTTCTGATGAAAAACGATGACCCCGGACCAGTGGAACGTTGAAAAAATGGTCAATATTGATGAAATTTTAACATTTAATCTTTTGACTTTAAATGACGGTTGGATGTGAGTTATTACTTTTTCAACTAAAATAAGTGTGTTTAAAGTCATTTCTGTGCCTGAAATTGGTCAAAATTGAAGATTTTGAGTAAGCAAAACTCTGTAAAAATGGCAGTTTTGGTCACTGTGAGGGATTAAAAAGTGGTTATTCAACATGAGGCCCGATCCAAATGACATTTTGAATCATTTTTGGTAGAGTCCAAAAAATCAATTTTCTGATGAAAAACGATGACCCCGGACCAGTCGAACGTTGAAAAAATGGTCAATATTGATGAAATTTTAACATTTAATCTTTTGACTTTAAATGACGGTTGGATGTGAGTTATTACTTTTTCAACTAAAATAAGTGTGTTTAAAGTCATTTCTGTGCCTGAAATTGGTCAAAATTGAAGATTTTGAGTAAGCAAAACTCTGTATAAATGGCAATTTTGGTCACTGTGAGGGTTTAAAAAGTGGTTATTCAACATGAGGCCCGATCCAAATGACATTTTGAATCATTTTTGGTAGAGTCCAAAAAATCCATTTTCTGATGAAAAAACGATGACCCCGGACCAGTGGAACGTTGAAAAAATGGTCAATATTGATGAAATTTTAACATTTAATCTTTTGACTTTAAATGACGGTTGGATGTGAGTTATTACTTTTTCAACTAAAATAAGTGTGTTTAAAGTCATCTCTGTGCCTGAAATTGGTCAAAATTGAAGATTTTGAGTAAGCAAAACTCTGTAAAAATGGCAATTTTGGTCACTGTGAGGGTTTAAAAAGTGGTTATTCAACATGAGGCCCGATCCAAATGACATTTTGAATCATTTTTGGTAGAGTCCAAAAAATCAATTTTCTGATGAAAAACGATGACCCCGGACCAGTCGAACGTTGAAAAAATGGTCAATATTGATGAAATTTTAACATTTAATCTTTTGACTTTAAATGACGGTTGGATGTGAGTTATTACTTTTTCAACTAAAATAAGTGTGTTTAAAGTCATTTCTGTGCCTGAAATTGGTCAAAATTGAAGATTTTGAGTAAGCAAAACTCTGTAAAAATGGCAGTTTTGGTCACTGTGAGGGTTTAAAAAGTGGTTATTCAACATGAGGCCCGATCAAAATGACATTTTGAATCATTTTTGGTAGAGTCCAAAAAATCAATTTTTTGATGAAAAACGATGACCCCGGACCAGTCGAACGTTGAAAAAATGGTCAATATTGATGAAATTTTAACATTTAATCTTTTGACTTTAAATGACTGTTGGATGTGAGTTATTACTTTTTCAACTAAAATAAGTGTGTTTAAAGTCATTTCTGTGCCTGAAATTGGTCAAAATTGAAGATTTTGAGTAAGCAAAACTCTGTAAAAATGGCAGTTTTGGTCACTGTGAGGGTTTAAAAAGTGGTTATTCAACATGAGGCCCGATCAAAATGACATTTTGAATCATTTTTGGTAGAGTCCAAAAAATCAATTTTCTGATGAAAAACGATGACCCCGGACCAGTCGAACGTTGAAAAAATGGTCAATATTGATGAAATTTTAACATTTAATCTTTTGACTTTAAATGACGGTTGGATGTGAGTTATTACTTTTTCAACTAAAATAAGTGTGTTTAAAGTCATTTCTGTGCCTGAAATTGGTCAAAATTGAAGATTTTGAGTAAGCAAAACTCTGTAAAAATGGCAGTTTTGGTCACTGTGAGGGTTTAAAAAGTGGTTATTCAACATGAGGCCCGATCCAAATGACATTTTGAATCATTTTTGGTAGAGTCCAAAAAATCCATTTTCTGATGAAAAACGATGACCCCAGACCAGTCGAACGTTGAAAAAATGGTCAATATTGATGAAATTTTAACATTTAATCTTTTGACTTTAAATGACGGTTGGATGTGAGTTATTACTTTTTCAACTAAAATAAGTGTGTTTAAAGTCATTTCTGTGCCTGAAATTGGTCAAAATTGAAGATTTTGAGTAAGCAAAACTCTGTAAAAATGGCAGTTTTGGTCACTGTGAGGGTTTAAAAAGTGGTTATTCAACATGAGGCCCGATCAAAATGACATTTTGAATCATTTTTGGTAGAGTCCAAAAAATCAATTTTTTGATGAAAAACGATGACCCCGGACCAGTCGAACGTTGAAAAAATGGTCAATATTGATGAAATTTTAACATTTAATCTTTTGACTTTAAATGACGGTTGGATGTGAGTTATTACTTTTTCAACTAAAATAAGTGTGTTTAAAGTCATTTCTGTGCCTGAAATTGGTCAAAATTGAAGATTTTGAGTAAGCAAAACTCTGTAAAAATGGCAGTTTTGGTCACTGTGAGGGTTTAAAAAGTGGTTATTCAACATGAGGCCCGATCAAAATGACATTTTGAATCATTTTTGGTAGAGTCCAAAAAATCAATTTTCTGATGAAAAACGATGACCCCGGACCAGTCGAACGTTGAAAAAATGGTCAATATTGATGAAATTTTAACATTTAATCTTTTGACTTTAAATGACGGTTGGATGTGAGTTATTACTTTTTCAACTAAAATAAGAGTGTTTAAAGTCATTTCTGTGCCTGAAATTGGTCAAAATTGAAGATTTTGAGTAAGCAAAACTCTGTAAAAATGGCAGTTTTGGTCACTGTGAGGGTTTAAAAAGTGGTTATTCAACATGAGGCCCGATCCAAATGACATTTTGAATCATTTTTGGTAGAGTCCAAAAAATCCATTTTCTGATGAAAAACGATGACCCCGGACCAGTCGAACGTTGAAAAAATGGTCAATATTGATGAAATTTTAACATTTAATCTTTTGACTTTAAATGACGGTTGGATGTGAGTTATTACTTTTTCAACTAAAATAAGTGTGTTTAAAGTCATTTCTGTGCCTGAAATTGGTCAAAATTGAAGATTTTGAGAAAGCAAAACTCTGTAAAAATGGCAGTTTTGGTCACTGTGAGGGTTTAAAAAGTGGTTATTCAACATGAGGCCCGATCAAAATGACATTTTGAATCATTTTTGGTAGAGTCCAAAAAATCAATTTTTTGATGAAAAACGATGACCCCGGACCAGTCGAACGTTGAAAAAATGGTCAATATTGATGAAATTTTAACATTTAATCTTTTGACTTTAAATGACGGTTGGATGTGAGTTATTACTTTTTCAACTAAAATAAGTGTGTTTAAAGTCATTTCTGTGCCTGAAATTTGTCAAAATTGAAGATTTTGAGTAAGCAAAACTCTGTAAAAATGGCAGTTTTGGTCACTGTGAGGGTTTAAAAAGTGGTTATTCAACATGAGGCCCGATCAAAATGACATTTTGAATCATTTTTGGTAGAGTCCAAAAAATCAATTTTCTGATGAAAAACGATGACCCCGGACCAGTCGAACGTTGAAAAAATGGTCAATATTGATGAAATTTTAACATTTAATCTTTTGACTTTAAATGACGGTTGGATGTGAGTTATTACTTTTTCAACTAAAATAAGTGTGTTTAAAGTCATTTCTGTGCCTGAAATTGGTCAAAATTGAAGATTTTGAGTAAGCAAAACTCTGTAAAAATGGCAGTTTTGGTCACTGTGAGGGTTTAAAAAGTGGTTATTCAACATGAGGCCCGATCAAAATGACATTTTGAATCATTTTTGGTAGAGTCCAAAAAATCAATTTTTTGATGAAAAACGATGACCCCGGACCAGTCGAACGTTGAAAAAATGGTCAATATTGATGAAATTTTAACATTTAATCTTTTGACTTTAAATGACTGTTGGATGTGAGTTATTACTTTTTCAACTAAAATAAGTGGGCCTTATTTATGAAGGTCTTGCGCCACTTTTACGTGACTTTTAAAATGGGAAAAAGACACGCACCGGTGGCGCAAGTCCTTCGTAAATAAGGCCCAGTGTGTTTAAAGTCATTTCTGTGCCTGAAATTGGTCAAAATTGAAGATTTTGAGTAAGCAAAACTCTGTAAAAATGGCAGTTTTGGTCACTGTGAGGGTTTAAAAAGTGGTTATTGAACATGAGGCCCGATCAAAATGACATTTTGAATCATTTTTGGTAGAGTCCAAAAAATCAATTTTCTGATAAAAACGATGACCCCGGACCAGTCGAACGTTGAAAAAATGGTCAATATTGATGAAATTTTAACATTTAATCTTTTGACTTTAAATGACGGTTGGATGTGAGTTATTACTTTTTCAACTAAAATAAGTGTGTTTAAAGTCATTTCTGTGCCTGAAATTGGTCAAAATTGAAGATTTTGAGTAAGCAAAACTCTGTAAAAATGGCAGTTTTGGTCACTGTGAGGGTTTAAAAAGTGGTTATTCAACATGAGGCCCGATCAAAATGACATTTTGAATCATTTTTGGTAGAGTCCAAAAAATCAATTTTTTGATGAAAAACGATGACCCCGGACCAGTCGAACGTTGAAAAAATGGTCAATATTGATGAAATTTTAACATTTAATCTTTTGACTTTAAATGACTGTTGGATGTGAGTTATTACTTTTTCAACTAAAATAAGTGTGTTTAAAGTCATTTCTGTGCCTGAAATTGGTCAAAATTGAAGATTTTGAGTAAGCAAAACTCTGTAAAAATGGCAGTTTTGGTCACTGTGAGGGTTTAAAAAGTGGTTATTCAACATGAGGCCCGATCAAAATGACATTTTGAAGCATTTTTGGTAGAGTCCAAAAAATCAATTTTCTGATGAAAAACGATGACCCCGGACCAGTCGAACGTTGAAAAAATGGTCAATATTGATGAAATTTTAACATTTAATCTTTTGACTTTAAATGACGGTTGGATGTGAGTTATTACTTTTTCAACTAAAATAAGTGTGTTTAAAGTCATTTCTGTGCCTGAAATTGGTCAAAATTGAAGATTTTGAGTAAGCAAAACTCTGTAAAAATGGCAGTTTTGGTCACTGTGAGGGTTTAAAAAGTGGTTATTCAACATGAGGCCCGATCCAAATGACATTTTGAATCATTTTTGGTAGAGTCCAAAAAATCCATTTTCTGATGAAAAACGATGACCCCGGACCAGTCGAACGTTGAAAAAATGGTCAATATTGATGAAATTTTAACATTTAATCTTTTGACTTTAAATGACGGTTGGATGTGAGTTATTACTTTTTCGACTAAAATAAGTGTGTTTAAAGTCATTTCTGTGCCTGAAATTGGTCAAAATTGAAGATTTTGAGTAAGCAAAACTCTGTAAAAATGGCAGTTTTGGTCACTGTGAGGGTTTAAAAAGTGGTTATTCAACATGAGGCCCGATCAAAATGACATTTTGAATCATTTTTGGTAGAGTCCAAAAAATCAATTTTTTGATGAAAAACGATGACCCCGGACCAGTCGAACGTTGAAAAAATGGTCAATATTGATGAAATTTTAACATTTAATCTTTTGACTTTAAATGACTGTTGGATGTGAGTTATTACTTTTTCAACTAAAATAAGTGTGTTTAAAGTCATTTCTGTGCCTGAAATTGGTCAAAATTGAAGATTTTGAGTAAGCAAAACTCTGTAAAAATGGCAGTTTTGGTCACTGTGAGGGTTTAAAAAGTGGTTATTCAACATGAGGCCCGATCAAAATGACATTTTGAATCATTTTTGGTAGAGTCCAAAAAATCAATTTTCTGATGAAAAACGATGACCCCGGACCAGTCGAACGTTGAAAAAATGGTCAATATTGATGAAATTTTAACATTTAATCTTTTGACTTTAAATGACGGTTGGATGTGAGTTATTACTTTTTCAACTAAAATAAGTGTGTTTAAAGTCATTTCTGTGCCTGAAATTGGTCAAAATTGAAGATTTTGAGTAAGCAAAACTCTGTAAAAATGGCAGTTTTGGTCACTGTGAGGGTTTAAAAAGTGGTTATTCAACATGAGGCCCGATCCAAATGACATTTTGAATCATTTTTGGTAGAGTCCAAAAAATCCATTTTCTGATGAAAAACGATGACCCCAGACCAGTCGAACGTTGAAAAAATGGTCAATATTGATGAAATTTTAACATTTAATCTTTTGACTTTAAATGACGGTTGGATGTGAGTTATTACTTTTTCAACTAAAATAAGTGTGTTTAAAGTCATTTCTGTGCCTGAAATTGGTCAAAATTGAAGATTTTGAGTAAGCAAAACTCTGTAAAAATGGCAGTTTTGGTCACTGTGAGGGTTTAAAAAGTGGTTATTCAACATGAGGCCCGATCAAAATGACATTTTGAATCATTTTTGGTAGAGTCCAAAAAATCAATTTTTTGATGAAAAACGATGACCCCGGACCAGTCGAACGTTGAAAAAATGGTCAATATTGATGAAATTTTAACATTTAATCTTTTGACTTTAAATGACGGTTGGATGTGAGTTATTACTTTTTCAACTAAAATAAGTGTGTTTAAAGTCATTTCTGTGCCTGAAATTGGTCAAAATTGAAGATTTTGAGTAAGCAAAACTCTGTAAAAATGGCAGTTTTGGTCACTGTGAGGGTTTAAAAAGTGGTTATTCAACATGAGGCCCGATCAAAATGACATTTTGAATCATTTTTGGTAGAGTCCAAAAAATCAATTTTCTGATGAAAAACGATGACCCCGGACCAGTCGAACGTTGAAAAAATGGTCAATATTGATGAAATTTTAACATTTAATCTTTTGACTTTAAATGACGGTTGGATGTGAGTTATTACTTTTTCAACTAAAATAAGAGTGTTTAAAGTCATTTCTGTGCCTGAAATTGGTCAAAATTGAAGATTTTGAGTAAGCAAAACTCTGTAAAAATGGCAGTTTTGGTCACTGTGAGGGTTTAAAAAGTGGTTATTCAACATGAGGCCCGATCCAAATGACATTTTGAATCATTTTTGGTAGAGTCCAAAAAATCCATTTTCTGATGAAAAACGATGACCCCGGACCAGTCGAACGTTGAAAAAATGGTCAATATTGATGAAATTTTAACATTTAATCTTTTGACTTTAAATGACGGTTGGATGTGAGTTATTACTTTTTCAACTAAAATAAGTGTGTTTAAAGTCATTTCTGTGCCTGAAATTGGTCAAAATTGAAGATTTTGAGAAAGCAAAACTCTGTAAAAATGGCAGTTTTGGTCACTGTGAGGGTTTAAAAAGTGGTTATTCAACATGAGGCCCGATCAAAATGACATTTTGAATCATTTTTGGTAGAGTCCAAAAAATCAATTTTTTGATGAAAAACGATGACCCCGGACCAGTCGAACGTTGAAAAAATGGTCAATATTGATGAAATTTTAACATTTAATCTTTTGACTTTAAATGACGGT
This sequence comes from Lissotriton vulgaris, assembly GCF_964263255.1. Taxonomy (NCBI): domain Eukaryota; kingdom Metazoa; phylum Chordata; class Amphibia; order Caudata; family Salamandridae; genus Lissotriton; species Lissotriton vulgaris. The sequence goes on along the minus strand of NW_028253428.1, from coordinate 4,409 downwards.
TGGATGTGAGTTATTACTTTTTCAACTAAAATAAGTGTGTTTAAAGTCATTTCTGTGCCTGAAATTTGTCAAAATTGAAGATTTTGAGTAAGCAAAACTCTGTAAAAATGGCAGTTTTGGTCACTGTGAGGGTTTAAAAAGTGGTTATTCAACATGAGGCCCGATCAAAATGACATTTTGAATCATTTTTGGTAGAGTCCAAAAAATCAATTTTCTGATGAAAAACGATGACCCCGGACCAGTCGAACGTTGAAAAAATGGTCAATATTGATGAAATTTTAACATTTAATCTTTTGACTTTAATGACGGTTGGATGTGAGTTATTACTTTTTCAACTAAAATAAGTGTGTTTAAAGTCATTTCTGTGCCTGAAATTGGTCAAATTGAAGATTTTGAGTAAGCAAAACTCTGTAAAAATGGCAGTTTTGGTCACTGTGAGGGTTTAAAAAGTGGTTATTCAACATGAGGCCCGATCAAAATGACATTTTGAATCATTTTTGGTAGAGTCCAAAAAATCAATTTTTTGATGAAAAACGATGACCCCGGACCAGTCGAACGTTGAAAAAATGGTCAATATTGATGAAATTTTAACATTTAATCTTTTGACTTTAAATGACTGTTGGATGTGAGTTATTACTTTTTCAACCTAAAATAAGTGGGCCTTAATTATGAAGGTCTTGCGCCACTTTTACGTGACTTTTAAAATGGGAAAAAGACACGCACCGGTGGCGCAAGTCCTTCGTAAATAAGGCCCAGTGTGTTTAAAGTCATTTCTGTGCCTGAAATTGGTCAAAATTGAAGATTTTGAGTAAGCAAAACTCTGTAAAAATGGCAGTTTTGGTCACTGTGAGGGTTTAAAAAGTGGTTATTGAACATGAGGCCCGATCAAAATGACATTTTGAATCATTTTGGTAGAGTCCAAAAAATCAATTTTTCTGATAAAAACGATGACCCCGGACCAGTCGAACGTTGAAAAAATGGTCAATATTGATGAAATTTTAACATTTAATCTTTTGACTTTAAATGACGGTTGGATGTGAGTTATTACTTTTTCAACTAAAATAAGTGTGTTTAAAGTCATTTCTGTGCCTGAAATTGGTCAAAATTGAAGATTTTGAGTAAGCAAAACTCTGTAAAAATGGCAGTTTTGGTCACTGTGAGGGTTTAAAAAGTGGTTATTCAACATGAGGCCCGATCAAAATGACATTTTGAATCATTTTTGGTAGAGTCCAAAAAATCAATTTTTTGATGAAAAACGATGACCCCGGACCAGTCGAACGTTGAAAAATGGTCAATATTGATGAAATTTTAACATTTAATCTTTTGACTTTAAATGACTGTTGGATGTGAGTTATTACTTTTTCAACTAAATAAGTGTGTTTAAAGTCATTTCTGTGCCTGAAATTGGTCAAAATTGAAGATTTTGAGTAAGCAAAACTCTGTAAAAATGGCAGTTTTGGTCACTGTGAGGGTTTAAAAAGTGGTTATTCAACATGAGGCCCGATCAAAATGACATTTTGAATCATTTTTGGTAGAGTCCAAAAAATCAATTTTCTGATGAAAAACGATGACCCCGGACCAGTCGAACGTTGAAAAAATGGTCAATATTGATGAAATTTTAACATTTAATCTTTTGACTTTAAATGACGGTTGGTTGTGAGTTATTACTTTTTCAACTAAAATAAGTGTGTTTAAAGTCATTTCTGTGCCTGAAATTGGTCAAAATTGAAGATTTTGAGTAAGCAAAACTCTGTAAAAATGGCAGTTTTGGTCCACTGTGAGGGTTTAAAAAGTGGTTATTCAACATGAGGCCCGATCCAAATGACATTTTTGAATCATTTTTGGTAGAGTCCAAAAAATCCATTTTCTGATGAAAAACGATGACCCCGGACCAGTCGAACGTTGAAAAAATGGTCAATATTGATGAAATTTTAACATTTAATCTTTTGACTTTAAATGACGGTTGGATGTGAGTTATTACTTTTTCGACTAAAATAAGTGTGTTTAAAGTCATTTCTGTGCCTGAAATTGGTCAAAATTGAAGATTTTGAGTAAGCAAAACTCTGTAAAAATGGCAGTTTTGGTCACTGTGAGGGTTTAAAAAGTGGTTATTCAACATGAGGCCCGATCAAAATGACATTTGAATCATTTTTGGTAGAGTCCAAAAAATCAATTTTTTGATGAAAAACGATGACCCCGGACCAGTCGAACGTTGAAAAAATGGTCAATATTGATGAAATTTTAACATTTAATCTTTTGACTTTACATGACGGTTGATGTGAGTTATTACTTTTTCAACTAAATAAGTGTGTTTAAAGTCATTTCTGTGCCTGAAATTTGTCAAAATTGAAGATGTTGAGTAAGCAAAACTCTGTAAAAATGGCAGTTTTGGTCACTGTGAGGGTTTAAAAAGTGGTTATTCAACATGAGGCCCGATCCAAATGACATTTGAATCATTTTTGGTAGAGTCCAAAAAATCAATTTTCTGATGAAAAACGATGACCCCGGACCAGTCGAACGTTGAAAAAATGGTCAATATTGATGAAATTTTAACATTTAATCTTTTGACTTTAAATGACGGTTGGATGTGAGTTATTACTTTTTCAACTAAAATAAGTGTGTTTAAAGTCATTTCTGTGCCTGAAATTGGTCAAAATTGAAGATTTTGAGTAAGCAAAACTCTGTAAAAATGGCAATTTTGGTCACTGTGAGGGTTTAAAAAGTGGTTATTCAACATGAGGCCCGATCCAAATGACATTTTGAATCATTTTTGGTAGAGTCCAAAAATTCCATTTTCTGATGAAAAACGATGACCCCGGACCAGTGGAACGTTGAAAAAATGGTCAATATTGATGAAATTTTAACATTTATCTTTTGACTTTAAATGACGGTTGGATGTGAGTTATTACTTTTTCAACTAAAATAAGTGTGTTTAAAGTCATTTCTGTGCCTGAAATTGGTCAAAATTGAAGATTTTGAGTAAGCAAAACTCTGTAAAAATGGCAGTTTTGGTCACTGTGAGGGATTAAAAAGTGGTTATTCAACATGAGGCCCGATCCAAATGACATTTTGAATCATTTTTGGTAGAGTCCAAAAAATCAATTTTCTGATGAAAAACGATGACCCCGGACCAGTCGAACGTTGAAAAAATGGTCAATATTGATGAAATTTTAACATTTAATCTTTGACTTTAAATGACGGTTGGATGTGAGTTATTACTTTTTCAACTAAAATAAGTGTGTTTAAAGTCATTTCTGTGCCTGAAATTGTCAAAATTGAAGATTTTGAGTAAGCAAAACTCTGTAAAAATGGCAATTTTGGTCACTGTGAGGGTTTAAAAAGTGGTTATTCAACATGAGGCCCGATCCAAATGACATTTTGAATCATTTTTGGTAGAGTCCAAAAAATACATTTTCTGATGAAAAAACGATGACCCCGGACCAGTGGAACGTTGAAAAAATGGTCAATATTGATGAAATTTTAACATTTAATCTTTTGACTTTAAATGACGGTTGGATGTGAGTTATTACTTTTTCAACTAAAATAAGTGTGTTTAAAGTCATCTCTGTGCCTGAAATTGGTCAAAATTGAAGATTTTGAGTAAGCAAAACTCTGTAAAAATGGCAATTTTGGTCACTGTGAGGGTTTAAAAAGTGGTTATTCAACATGAGCCCGATCCAAATGACATTTTGAATCATTTTTAGGTAGAGTCCAAAAAATCAATTTTCTGATGAAAAACGATGACCCCGGACCAGTCGAACGTTGAAAAAAATGGTCAATATTGATGAAATTTTAACATTTAATCTTTTGACTTTAAATGACGGTTGGATGTGAGTTATTACTTTTTCAACTAAAATAAGTGTGTTTAAAGTCATTTCTGTGCCTGAAATTGGTCAAAATTGAAGATTTTGAGTAAGCAAAACTCTGTAAAAATGGCAGTTTTGGTCACTGTGAGGGTTTAAAAAGTGGTTATTCAACATGAGGCCCGATCCAAATGACATTTTGAATCATTTTTGGTAGAGTCCAAAAAATCCATTTCTGATGAAAAACGATGACCCCGGACCAGTCGAACGTTGAAAAAATGTCAATATTGATGAAATTTAACATTTAATCTTTTGACTTTAAATGACGGTTGGATGTGAGTTATTACTTTTTCAACTAAAATAAGTGTGTTAAAGTCATTTCTGTGCCTGAAATTGGTCAAAATGAAGATTTTGAGTAAGCAAAACTCTGTAAAAATGGCAGTTTTGGTCACTGTGAGGGTTTAAAAAGTGGTTATTCAACATGAGGCCCGATCCAAATGACATTTTGAATCATTTTGGTAGAGTCCAAAAAAATCCATTTTCTGATGAAAACGATGACCCCAGACCAGTCGAACGTTGAAAAATGGTCAATATTGATGAAATTTT
>NW_028253427.1:0-29396 GCF_964263255.1 Lissotriton vulgaris | reverse complement strand
ATCCACAGGGACTCGAAGGACATGGCCACTGTCCACAACTTCAAATATTAGATTATGAGGTCATCTACAAGGTTTTTACCTTTTAGTGGTCAAAAAAGAATACGATTAGAGGCCTGGTGACAACTGCCTTGCTGACTAGGATTCACCGTTATTTTTTTGAGTGGGAGGTGGTTAGGCCAATTTTATTTTCTAATTCCCCCCTGCCTGACTCCTTTACCCATGATGTGCTGCAAAGAATCTGAAGGTGACCACCAAGGTCATAATTTGTCATTGTCTGAGTTAAAACAGTGCTGCTATCTGTAATTTCTCCAGTATTCCAAGCCTGTGAATCTATTAAACACAAACATTGGAAGACTTTACTTAGGGATAAGTATTTTCTTTATTTTCACTTGCTCATTTAGTGATGTCATAGGCTTACTCACATTGAACTCTGTGTTGGTAATATAAAGTAACCAGATAATCTAAAAACTGTTGTATTCTGTTTATCTCTGCAGGTTCAACTACATTCAGGGTGTAAAACTTTTGGGAGCGTACCTGTATGAAGTGTCTCAGCTCGCGGATTGATGTTGGTTCAGTCATCCCTTTGTCATCAAAAGCACTTTAGCTGCTCTAACTTACGCATTCATTGAATGTAATAAAGGAGCATTTTTAGCACACAATTCATGACATTTTATAGGTACAGTGAATGCTTTCATACAAATTAAAACTTGGTTGTGCAGCTCATCATTGTGTCCCACTGTTTGAGTTACAGTTGCATATAGAAATTGAGCAACACACTACAAGGGGTGTATGTACAAGTTGACTGAATGATGAGGAATATGTGGCAACTCCGAGACTTGCTTGTCCATTCCAGGGTAACGAGAGAGCTACTGTGTTAGCTGCCATTTCCCAAATCTTCATCTTTTAAATCAACTCACACTGGCAGTAAGTTACATTTTTGCAGAGGCATAGAAACCTCGAACTAGTGTTCTTACTGGGAGCCAAGTCAAATGATGTGTGGAATCCGGGATTCCTATAAATACACAGGCTGCGCAAGGAGTAGGGTGCTGGGAATTCTTTATGTATAAATGATGCTGATTTTATTGTGCCTCTGACAAAAGGAGTTGATGAAGGAAGGCAACACCTTTTAAGACTACTGGCATGATGACAGCAATGTTGCAATCTTGGGAAAAGGCCATATCTCCTGTACCTGTGAAACTCCAACTTTGATTCTTGTATCCTTATCTGGGTACAACCTCCCTGTGCCTGATCAAGACAATCTTCAGAAGCACTAGAGAATAAGGGTCCGATTTAGCATTTGGCAGGTGGCCTGGCAGGTTCCAAGAGGCTTTGGGCTCCCTTCTCCTACGGCAGAAGACTACTGATAGTCAGTTTAACCCACCCCCCCCCCCCCCTCCTCCCTAGTTGGATTTCTCTCCCCCACCTTCCAAGCAAGGTAATCTCTAAAACCTTTTTTCCCCCCAACTGTTGGTGCACCTGTTTCAGTGAAGGCTTAACTTTGCCAGCAGGTGACAAGATATGGTTGTTGGTGTCAGACCCGCAAATGACCTTGTTTTTCAGACACCAACTGCCAAAGCAGGTGTTTATTGCAGAAAACAAAAACTTAATGGCATTAGCATTTACACATGGGGGGGGGGGGGGGGTAATTAATTGTCTTTCTTAGTTTTTATATTTTTGCTACTTGGGACAACCTTGAATAGCAGTTCTGTGCATGGAAATTTAGCGATGGGTTTGGAGTGATCCTAAATTGGGTGGGGTGACTGACCTGGTGGCCCCTTGGTGGACAGGATGCTAGGTCATATTTTTGTGACAGTGGGGCCAGCAAAGGATCTGCACCCAAAAACCTGGCAGTATCCCACCTCTATAGTGATACTGCAGGTTTTGTGAAGCATGAGTGCTTCAGGTCTGCTGAACCCTAAATAAGCTTCTTTGTCCCCACTTGTGGATTTAGACTGGGAGCATCAGTAGTCGTTGCAGAAAAAAGCTTTTGTTTGTGTCACTTAAACCCACTCTTGGACCTGTATTTAGGAAAAATATACTGGAGAAGGATTGATCAAAATCCCCAGGTTCCTACACCACAATCCAGAAGCTAAAGTTTGTGTTAGTGACTAACTGGGTTAGAACGATGACATTTATTGGGGGCCAAGAAAAGCTACCCTCTGTCCTAACAATAGATCTGGTGCTCTTTTCATTGCATTAAATGTGATGGAGACCTAGGAATTCACCACTTTTCCAACAGATGAATGGAGAATAGTCATTTGTGGGGATAACCTGCTGATTTTAATGGTGGGTATAGGTAAATCCCTCATGAAGGTTAAATATTTTTTCCAGTATCAAGATGCAAACTAAATACAGGAGAGACTGGGATATTAAGGTACTAAACGGCATACCTTAGCTTGGCAGTAGCTTCGCACAAACCTAGCCAAAAGGCAATGGAGCATTGTACATAGTCCAAGACCAGCAGAAAGTCAATGATTAATAGGAGATGAAGCTAGGTTGTGGACTGTTAAGGTGAGTCTTCAACTCTTTACTAAATTGGTGAAGCTTTCTTGATGGATACTGGGTATGTTGTTCCAGATTCTTGTTGCATAGATGGAAGAGGTCTATCATTTTTTTTGCTTTTTACTCTTCTTAGTCTGCAGTCTGATTGTGCCCTGGTTTTGGGGGTATGTTGCCCCTCTGGAGTCAAGCTAGCCTGGCTGGTGAGGGGTGATACCCTGAAACTGGTCTCAGGATGCTTCTTTCTGGTCAAGGGAGGCAGTTTGTGTCTGGACTGTTCCCATGGGGAGCAGGGTTAAGACTGATTTGCATACAGCTGGATCCAAGCCGGGGTGACATGGCAAATAAAATAACATTGGATTAAACTCAAATCTGTGACTTGGGATGAGTTGTTTGAAAAGTTTCAACACTCTATCTATTTTATTTTTTACAATATTCAAATAAACCACACTTTGTCCGAAAGGCTTTTTTCCTTTCATCTCCGTCACGGACACGAATGAGATGGTACGCGCCCCTGAGATCCAGCTTAGTAAAAAAACGTTGCATGCTTCAGTTGATCTAACAATACAGGGATCAAGGGGAGTGGATATTTATTCTTGATTGTGACCTTGTTAAGTGCCCTATAGTCCACACAAGCGCGAAGACTACCCTCCTTCTTGGGTATAAAAAAAGATAGCAGAGGACACAGGTGAGGAGGAAGGGTGAATGAAACCACTGGCCAACATCTCCTCCAGATATTCTTCAAATGCTGCTCCTCAGGCCCAGACAATGCATATATGCGGCTACACGGCAGAGTGGCACCAGGCAACAAATCAATTCGGCAATCAAAAGAGCGATGCAGAGGAAGGCCCTTCGCTCGTCCCTTATCAAACACATCACTAAACCTGGTATAAGGAGCTGGAATCTCTCTCACTTCTCCACTTCCACTATTACCCACAGCACAGGTCAAAGGCATAACCCAATCTGTAGCAACCTGGTAACAGCATTTTAAACAATGAGCTAAATTTAAAGTCACAGTTCGTCTAACCCAATCAATCCGAGGGTTGTGTGTCTGCAACCAGGGCACTCCTAGCACTATACCGAAGGATGGGGCTTGAAATCAATTAAGTCAAAACTAATAGTCTCAGAATGTCCATTGTCACACAGTAAGCACAACAGTTCTGTTTGACGAGTAATGGTTCCTGAGGACAATTCTGTTCCATCAATCGCTCTAACTGGTTCTGGCTGTTCCTTCAATACACATGGAACCATCAATCTTTCTGCCAACTGAATATCCATAACGTTGCCTGTGGCTCCAGAGTCAAGCAGCACAGATATAGGTGCTCTGTTGCTATTTGATATTACCAAGAAAACAGTGATGGTGAAATGGCGTGGCACCCTCTTTACTGTACCCAATATCTCATAAGGTGTGGTATGATCTAACTCTCATACAAGCCCTTCCTATTTACATACGAATGCCACCGTTTTTTTTTTTATTTTAATGACAAACTAGATAGCTTCACAGGACATTCACGAGCATAATGGCCATCTTTGCCACAGTATAAACACAAATTTTGCACGCTCAGTCTGCCTTTTTTCCTCACTTGACAACGAACCTCTCACTCAACCTATCTCCATAGGTTCGGTTCCCTGCTTCTGTTCTACTAGCCCTCTTATATCTCTTCTCACAGATACTATCCGAGATGCCTGAATGCGATTTCTTTCTCCTCGCCCTTCTAACAATCGGTGGTTTAACTTCACCACCAAATCTATAAAGGCTACACAATCATCGGGTGGGTCTACTACCTGAGACACAATGTCATTCAGCTCTTCACACAACCCCTGATAAAATAAAGAGGTCCTTTTCGCCATTGGCCACTGCGTTTCGGAGACCAAATGGTTAAAAGAAGATACATACGTCAGTAGATCCTTCTTACCCTATCTCAATTTCAACAATTCAGCATCACTGGCTTGCATAAAAGCATGCTTAGCAAGCAAGCATCTCATCTGTTCCTTAAATGCCTGGTAATTGTACAACACAGGGTTGTCATTATCCACCAATGGAACATCACCACATAGCTGCCCTCCCTGCTAAGTAAGAGAAGATAAAAGCCACCTTGGCAGAATCGCCCGGAAATGCAGTGGGGCGGCACATGAAGTGTAAATGACACTGGTTCATGAACACGCTATACTTATTACAGTCACCCGTAAAACGTTCAGTAACCGCCAAGGGAACAGGGATAGGTGTTGTAATTTTAACTGCAATAGGGGGGCTGCTGCTGGCACAATGTCCAGACCCCCTATCAAACTGAAAGGTGGTACAATGGGACCCTGACCCCTACCCTGGCCCTAACAGTACCCAGCTCCTGCCGTAAACAAATATTCTCCTGACGTAAAAATTGTACCTGAATCTGAAGAGACGCAATTGCGCCCATAAGATCCGGTAGAGTGGGGACCCTGCCCTCCCCTGTATTCCCTGTCTCATCCATCCTCGCTCGGGCAGTATTAATCTTCTTGGGCTTGGTTTTCTGTCAGATTACCACCCAGCTTTGTCCAATACTGCGGAAGCAAGGACAAGCCCAGTCCGCTCCCACCACTCCAACAGCAGTCACTGAACAACAAACCGTGCACTTGCCATCTGAGCACGGGAGAGGGTGGGAGAAATGTGAAAAGGGAAGACACAATACGCCTCATCTGAGCGCCACCTGTTCAATCCTCACAAGTGATTAGAGACCTCGGGACCTGTAGTAATAGATAAAGAGCAATATATGTATTCGGGTTACACCATATATATCACTCTCCCTATGGACATACATCAACAGTACTTGTGTGAAAAACACCTTAACCCTCCTTACCGATTTTTGTTTTGAGGCTGCAGCTTCCCATTCGTATAGTAAGAATGCAGGTGATGGGTTAAGTCCGAATCAGAAGCTTAGATATTCTGCCACCAAGGTACGCAGGGGAAAAAGTCAAGACATAAAAACCCCTTTAAAACCAATTCTACCCGCAAATATCTCCTAGGGAGTGAAACACTGTGTGTTTGTGTTAACAAATGCTTTACACACTGCCTCTGAGGAAAGCCTGTCTGCTCCTGCCAAGCTACCAAGGAGGTGAGCAGAGTGTACCCCCTTATCCTGACTCGACTCAAATAGAACGTTTTTCTCTTCCATATCCTTTTTATATCCACACTCACTTGCACTGAACTAAACATTTTCCATCATTACACTCAATAGATATCCTCTGTTTAGACCATTCAAATAGGTGACCAAGTTGGCCATCCATTTTCATTTATCATGATCTGTGGAGATCGCAGTGACTGATACGAAATCCTATCCACATGATATCTTTTTGAGTGCAAAAGGTTGAGTGGTAGGAAGGAAGGATGTCCAAATGATGGCACTGGCCATCTATGGCATTTGATGGAAATCTAACTGTTTCATAAATAGTCTCGGTCTCTGATGGTAGTCTCACCTATTGAGTAAAACATCTTTTTTTTTTTAGATACCATACACTGTTAGTGGGATATATGGCGAGTTTTTGTGTGTTTTCCCTTCTTTTTTTCTCCTTTTAACCACCAGATTATTGTAGTATTTAATCTGTGCATAACCACAGCTACCTAGAGATAATGCACATTTGTGGTCTGAAATCTAGCCGGAATGAATCCTGTCTGATTTGGTACACGAACCATTTGATCATATCTGACAGCCGTCTTAAGTATATTTTATATTCAACGTTTAATAGCATGATGACTGGTTTGATCTAGAAACATCTGCCAAATTTTACAAATCTGGCCAGTTTCCTCCTTTCTAAATGCAGGTGGAGGTGTATCTCCTTTCATAATGACAGTAATTAGTATTTCTGCATGGATCCCATCTTGTCTGAGTTCTGTGGCAGGGGGTTTATTGCACTGGTCTCGTTATCTTCAGCAATTGGTGCTATCAATAATTTTGAAGGCTTGAGTACTTAGATAATCTGGTAGCGCTCACTATGATCATGGACAAATGCGTGTCAAAAAAACAACTCATATACATGCTTTGTGGATTTCTCCAAAGGTTTCGATCATGTTAGCAAAAACAAAGGACGGTGGACTACTTCTCATGCACCTCTATACCAGTTTCATTGCATGTGACAGTCCCGCGCGACAAACCCAGACATCAACCGTCCTGTGGTGTCACTGTGTTCCAGACCCTAGAGTAATACTTGAATGGTGTGCGCAGGAACAAAAGACTATCCAGGAATTTGCTCTGAAGTATTCAAAAAATGTCTTTATTGAGTATATTTCATATGTTTCATAAATAACACGCAGTTCAGCCGAACTGCATGTTACTTATGAAACATTTATTAAATATACTCAATAAAGCCATTTTTTGAATACTACAGCGCAAATTGCTGGATAGTCTTGTGTTCCTGCGCACACCATTCAAGTATTGTTTCGATCATGTTAACCGAAACCTATTATAGAAAAAGCAGATTGACTGGAATATTCCCCCAAATGTATTGCATGCAATCCAGCTCTTATTTTCTAACAACTCAGCCCACGTCAAGCTTGCTCCAAATAATGGCCTGACAGATAAAATCCCAATAAAGAGGGGCCTGAAGCAAGGCTGTGTCTTAGCGCCAATTCTTTTTAACCTCTTTTTGGCGGATCTAAGTACCTACCTGGACACAGCCAACTCCCGCCCTTCAAAACTGGCAGCTTGAAAAGTAACCTCACTACAATACGCTGATGATTTAGTCCTGATGAACGTAACTGGGATTGGACTTCAAAGGTTACTTAACCATCTTAACCTCTATTGCACCATAAACTAAATGGCTATTCACCTTACAAAAACGTAGGTTGTGATTTTTTGCAGAAAAATGTATAAGAAGGGGAGTTGGTCGTTGGGCGGTAAGTCAGTTCTTCAAGGTTCGTCATATAAATATCTTGACGTTTGGCTACAAGATCCGCTAACGCATCAACTCCACCAGAATTCATTGAAACCAAGAATCACTTCCCTAATCTCAGCCTTTCAACTAATACATCGAAAATTACAAAGCCCGACCTTTCTGCCATTACTTACAGCAATAAAAGGCAAGTTTATTCCCATGCTTTGCTGTGGTACAGTAGCCTTCCCAGGAAGGTTTGGGGTTTTTCTCAAATGTGCACAAAATAAGGTTTTCCGGCTTCTGTTTCTTCTTCCCCAGAACGCGTCACCGTCTCAGATTCGAGTTGAACTTGGTTTGAATAACCAAAACCAATGCAAAAAGGCTCTCTTATTAAATATGTCATTACTAAGATCCTCTGGCGAAGCCACATTACGCAGCATGTTGTGGAAGAAATCCAAAATGGTACACAATCAAATTTTAATAATTGGGCCTGGGCCTTCAACGCAGCATTAAAAGACCTAAAAGCAAACGAGTTATGGGATCTGGCACTACCTCACAACTCCTTTAAGAACGTAATTAATAAGCAAATAAGAAGGTTCTAATGGCATAAAGACAGAGAAGACTTGGGTAATAGAAGTCACGCTTGGACAATTATTGATTCTTACAAGCAACCTCGTCCACTGACACATTTCACAACATTACTTAGATCTTTTTATAAAAATAAGTTACTTCACCTGCGATTTGGCTTATGTCAAACATTGGAATACAATTCTAAATGGCAACCGAAACCACAGGATTCTAAGTGCAGACTATGCCATTTACATGTAGACAGCATGACAAAAATGTTATCGATCTGTCCCAATCTACTAACTGATCGCCAGATACAACTCAAAAGAATGCTTTATCTGTATGGCAGTAGAACATTATGGCATGCACCGGCGTAGCTAGGGGGGGGGGCGAGGGGGGCGGTCCTCCCCAGGCGGCACTATTTTGGGGGCGGCCTGTTGTGGTGGCCTTTATCATTTATTTGGGGCACTCCTACGGTCAGTCATTACGGAGGAATGCCCCAAATAAATTATAAAGGCCACTACAACAGGCCGCCACTCTGCTGTGCGGCCCCGTGTGACGTGCAAGCGCACCAACAACGTTTAAAGGCTGCCTGCAGTGTGCACGCACCACCACCTAGCATACCGGTGGTGGTGCGAAGCGCGACGTACCTCGTTTGTGGCCGTGGGTCCCCTCCCAGGGCCGTCAATCTTGTAGCGCGCGAAAGCGCTACCAATGACGGCCCTGGGAATGTTTGGCCAGCCCTCGCGCTGAATTTGCAGTGACCAGGGCGTCATTCTGCCCCCACCTGCCCGCGGTGCGTGTGTTACTAGCGGTAATTGTACTACCGAGGTGAGAGCTAAAGAGGTAACAAACCCGCCCGCAGCTCCCACCGCAACGCCCTCTCCTCAGCCCACAGGGCCGCGACGCCTCCCACATCAAGTAAGAAGTAAGTAATTTTCATTAAAGCACTTCTGGCATGATGATAAAGTTTAAACTATATTTTCATTGCTTTGAGTCGAGCCCTGCACGCTCCTTGTTAATAGCAGCGGCATCGCATGCTGGACGACACCTGGCTCGGTGTTCTAATTGATTGTAATTAGTTATTTTACTGCTCAGTACAGTGTCTTCACTTTTAAAGTAATACCGCCTCCGGCCTGACTAACTGTTTTTTACTTGCGGATGAAATGGCCATTACTTACATTCATCTACCTTCTTGATTATGGGGAAACATTTAAAAACGGAGGGTGGCGACAGGCAGGGCCAACTCTAGAACAATGCAATTGTAGAATTACTAGGCCCCCCGTCTCCAGTTATGTTTTATACTATTAATTACATCTGTACAGTTTCGTTTTTTTGTTAGACATTCTTACTTCCCCCATTTACAATCTGTGTTATAGGGAGAAGAGGCAATTTGCCCACAATCGCACCATTCACATGTATAAAAAGTACACATTTGCAAAGTATGTCTGTATGGCTGGCATTATATAAGTCTGTGAGCACATTACGCACCCCTCTGCCATCCCCCTTTATCTTGGTTCGAGTCTCAGTAACGATGCCAAACATCCTGTGATCCTGGGCAAATCACTTAATCTCCCCTTGTCTCACAAAAATGAATATAACTGGTGCTATTTAAAGCGCTCTGATACCAGATTCGGTTCGGGTCAAGTTCGCACTATATAAAACTCTGGAAAAAAAAAAGGAGACAAAAAAAAAGGCAGAATGAGGCCAGGCTACATGAGTGACTGATCAGAACACCGGGTGCGCACCACTGCCCATACAGGGCCAACTGTGGAGGAAGCAGCCAAATATAACTTCCTAGAGGAGCAGAAATCATTGCCCTGCCTTGTGAAAATGTGCAACTATGTCACACTTCAGAATAGCTACCTATTTGCGCTTAAGCAGGGTGGAAAGATGTATTGCGCACATCATATCACCTACGCTTTGCGTATAACTGGAATGTCGCTGGCACTTCAAATTCAGAAGTTACTGTTTTTTTCTAAATCGGTGCACACCAAAAAAAGACATGTCACCGGTAAACGTTTATCTTTTTCATAGCTATGCCACGCGGTGGCATAGGCACTTATTGGCCCTCTGAAAACCTTCATCACTTTCAACTGAAGTCTGGAGATTATTATTTCAGGAGGCCCTTCTAAGTGGAGAAGTGTGGCTCACTGGTTAGAGCAGGCAGACCCTGAAGCAGAGGTCAGACCTGGGACCAGGGTTCGATTCCCGACGCGGCAGGGTGTTGAGCTCAAATGTCCACGTACTCGATAATTCTCGCTTCGGTGCCTGACCTAATCATGGGTTCACACTCAGCAACTCTGGGCATTAAGCTTGCTTAACCTCTTGGCTGCTAATGACAAGGGTAACTCGTCATGGACTTTCCATTGATTTCAATGGAAAACAAAGGGGCCTTAAAATATTTCCTTAGCAGTAAAGGGGTTCTCCACAACGGCCCCCCGCGGCGGGATGCCTGGCTTTCACCTTGGGGATGCCCTGTAGGGGCTATCTCACAGGGAAAAACCAGGACGGGTTCCCAAGGCAAGCGCGGAGATACCCCTTTGGGGGTCGATTCTGGCGCTATATAAGAAATATAAAAATAATAATAATAAAATCTAGACTGAGGACTGCTGGCCTTCTTCTTGGCATATGCCCATGCATGTGGCCAGAGTGAGCATTCTTGATTTTTGCTGAAAATAGACTATTGATGCTCTCCTGGATCCATTGTGTTACTTTCATGTTTTCTTCTATCTAAATCTTTGAGAATCATACCACCTTTTCTTCCCCAAAAAAATCGTAGGATGGGGCTCCTCTCTGTTGTATTTACTTGCACCAATTATGTTAGTTCTTTACATCTGCCATTCTTAAACACAATTTGTATAGGGTCCAACTGCTGGTGGGTCGATACATGACCTCCTCAAATCTGCTTAGGTTTACAATATTGTGGCCAAAAGACAATAGCAACACAGTGACAGTTCTAACATAATATTGTTCAAATCTCTACGCATCTGTCAGAGTCCATTGTAAAACTGGTCCTGGATCTCCTGACCAAAGGGTTTGTCGCCATACACCTACTAAAGCTCTTCAGTCTGCCACCTTTGCAGTACTTTTAAATAGGCTCACAATTCATTCTAAGCTGTTATCCCCCCAAACTGTAGAGCTGCCTGCCCCTCCCTCCAAGATCACATCCAACTACTTCGCCTTCTGTATGAAACTAAAGGGTTGAATTTAGCGAACAGGCCGCTTGGCTTATGTGGTTTGTTTTCTCTTTTGACTCCTCCCAGTATTTCTTCATAGCACTGTTGGGTATTTTGTTGCACTATGGATATTTAATATAATTCATATACAAAATCTGCAACTGCAGCAATTGTGCAGACAATAAACTACACAACCCCCTATCTTGTTCTGGCCTTTAGTCTCTACTAGTTCCTGTTTCTTATCCCCCCACCCCCGAATAAGCCCAAAATTTGGCAGTGAGATGAGATTCAAAATTCAAGTCGAGACTTACCTCACACAATCACAGGACTGCGGATGCCAGGGGGCGGCAATCTGAGGGATAGCCCCGGGCGCCACAAGCTCTAGCTACGCCCCATTGGCATGCTTTACTTTTTTTCTCTGAAAGGGGAAACCCTTCAAATGATAACAATGTTTATAGAATTATTGCTCAAAGCGGCTCAGTTGTTGTCAGCAAAGGGTCTGATGATCACCATGTAGCTTGTCAACCATTTAACTTGATGTCTCATCTTTAGAAGTATCTTGGTAACTGAATGGTACAATGCTATTTTTAACAATATTGTTTACAACGGGTAGCAGGCAAAGTTAACTTTGAGCGATTTTGAACAAAAAAGATTACACTCTAATCAGATGAGTCTTAATTTAAAATCCTCGTGCATTTTAAGAGACTGTACGAACATGTATGTAATAAAATTTGGAAACCGCAGGAAAAGGAGCGGCACTGCATCACTTTTAACAAACCAATAATGTTACTGACTCTAGGTGACTTTGCATGGACATATCCGCACTTTAACCAGGAAAAGGTAGGAAAAGATGCACTTTGAGAGTCTCCTTACCAACATGTCTGCACTATATTCTGGAAAAAGGTATGAAAAGGAGGGGCACTGTGACACTTTTAGCAACACAATAACTTTGCAGACTCTAGGGGGGCTTTTCACGAACATGTCTGCATTTTATCCAGGAAAAAGGCAGGGAAAAGACATTATTTTAACCAACTAGACAATCCCTCTAACCGGAGCTGATTTTAATCAACACGCTGGTATCTGCATTTCTATATAATTTTTTACCTCTGTAATTTAAATAGAAATGTGTTTAAAATTATACCTTTTAATGCCAGGAAGAAGTTCTTGGCCGCATCTAGTGGATTTCTTATCTTTTATTTGCAATATTATGGCTTTCACTTACTGAAATAAATATACTTTGATTTTGCTTCATATATTCTCTTGCGTGCCCCTCGTCTTTTTTGCCGTATATAATTTCCACTATGGGAAATAAGCAGAAAAAAATTAGGTGGACCTGCTACAACCCTTTTATTTTGTTTGAGGGCCAGTGGGAAGGGCACACACTTATTCGTGAGGGTGGGGTGGACCGTTACCAGTGATGATGGGGCAATTATGGTATGTGACGCGAGAGCCTACAGAAGAATGACTCTGGCATTTGTTCTGTTAGCTGTGTTCACCGTGTGGCTCGAAGCTGTATGGAAAATTCGTTGCGCTGGTATATTGCGTGCATTTGTACACAAAGGTTTACCTTATGCACAATTTTCACACAAACGACTGGCAAAGTCTATTTTTTACTTAATACGTGTCATTTTCACAAAAATTATGTGTATTTCACGTAAAAACATTTTTGCAATTTTGCTAGCTTCTTCTTGTGTGTGTGTGTTATCTGAGAGAGATCTGTAGATCACGTTTAGATCACCATTAGACACTAGAACAAGCTATTATCCTGCCTACTAAAGATCACCTCAACCACCCCTGAACAAAAATACACCCAGCGACAGGATGTACCTGTTCCTAGGTCTGAAAGCAAAGGCCTACCTAGTAGAGGGTTGGTGCACGAGACAGGGCACAGCACAGAATGACTGGGCCTCCCTGCAGAATGTGATGAGGGGCCTGACATCTCCCAGATCGCAAAGATATTCGTTTGTCTTGGGCTCAATGGGGGCTCCCTGAATTGTTGGGCCCCTCCTACGCTGCAGGGGTCTGCTCCAGAAAGCAGAGCGACTTTCCAGAGCCTTTACTTATTTCTCAGTCCATGCATGCAATTGCATGTATTCTGCAGGGCACATGGTGGCATGGCTTTGGGAAGTGAGGGGTCCCCTCAAAAGCAAGGAACGCTGGACCCCGCCCCCCCCCCCCCACACACACACATTGCAGGGTCTTCCGTTACACCACTGACGATGGCCCATGCCTTTACCTAGGAAATGCAGGGCAAATGGGCCTCTCACTGATCATGGCTACCATCTTTCTTTCTTTGAAGGAATCACTCTCTTCAACAACTAGAAAAGTAGAACTTTTGTTATATTACCCCGTCTTTCACCACCCTAGATCTCCTCTCCACCTTCTACCCCAAACTCTCTACTTTGAGTATTTTTTCCCATGTTTATTATCAGCACTTGGAATAAGAGGATGTAGCCTTACGGCTAGAGCTGCCGATTTTGGACCTGGGAAACCAGGTTCGAGTCTCTGAGTTG
Organism: Lissotriton vulgaris; assembly: GCF_964263255.1. Lineage (NCBI taxonomy): Eukaryota > Metazoa > Chordata > Amphibia > Caudata > Salamandridae > Lissotriton > Lissotriton vulgaris. Next base: position 15,793 of record NW_028253427.1, on the reverse strand, counting down.
GTTCCACATCCTGTGATTCTGGGCAAATCGCTTAATCTCCCTGAGCCTACCAAAAAATTAATGTATCCTTTTGTAAGGTAACTGGTGCTCATGTAAAGCGCTCCAATACCTTCTGGTCGAGTTTGCGCTATATAAATCTGAAAAAAACGAATGAGATTTTGGGCTTCACAAGAGCTGCGTAAACAATCAACATGACCCTTTTCAAAAAGTACAAAGGAGGGTCTCTGTAGCGCATAGGTTTTAAACCTTTTGCATAATGGGATCTACTACTGAGCCGTAAAACCTCTTGTTTTGTAACAAGTGTTATTTCTGTACAAAAGTGACTAAGTTACATAAAATAACAACAGTAGCCATCCACTGCAGTATTACAAAAGGTCACAATACTGAGCACCAGGCAAGGGTTATAAGAAATGTTGTTTTAAAATGCTTTATCAATCTGAAAATGTTGTACATTAGGGAAATAACAACCATAGTGGTGGTCTCAGCAGGCATCTTGTTTCGAAAACAGCAAAGAAAGGGGGCATTTATTGTCATATCAGCTTAGAGATCTAACTCTAAGAATATTTAATATTAGGAATCCATCAGGTCAGATAGTGTCTGGCACTAGGGAGATCCTAGCTTCTTTTCATGCAGATCTATAGTCTGAGATGTCCTGACCTCGCAAGAAGGGCTGAACCAGTGTTTATGGACAGTGAGTCTGCTACAACTGACAAACGCTCAGCGAGAGGTACTGGGTGCACCAGTCTCCCTAACTCCCATGACTCCACACAGTCCTCCCTTCTCCTTCAACCACACCGCCTTGATCCGAAACCATCTCCCCCTAAATTTTTCCATAATTCCTTTCCTTGCAACTCCAACAAAGACAACTCTCCCTTCACCTCTGATTCACCAACTCCCGCTCTCAACCTCCACCTTTCCCCACTTTTGATCCCTATACCCCAACTCCACTCCTGTACCCCACCTCTCCCTGCCTTCCACCACCAATTCGACCCCCTCCTGTTTCCATCGAGCCACCCAACCTTCCGTGCTCTGCCTTACTCTCTCTGGAAAATAAGCTAGACTTTCTGATCACCTCCATCTCCCAGCTTGTAGCTGCCATTTCACTTTTAAGCTCTAAGATTTCCACCTTTCCATACACCGCTACTCCTTTGGAAAACCCTCACCATCCCATGAGATGCACCTCGCCCCCTCACCCTACTATAGCCAAGCTCAACCTGTCGTCTGCAAACTTCGTTAACTCACACAAGCCTTTGAATGCCACCCTTCTTCAACCTGCATCTCCCAGTAAACCTACTATCTACTCTATTCCGACCATCTCCTCTGTCAGAACCGAGCATCCATCTAAACCCTCCCGAGCACCCCCGTGTAAATACAATATCCCGATCACCTTTCAGAGCCCAAGTGCCCGTCACCAAAACAGTCTTGACAGAGCTGCGCTGTCTGCTCCACAACTGCAGATCTGCAGTAAAACACAAACTTGAAATCTCTGATACCATCACCTTTCACAATATAGACATGCTCTTCCTCATAGAGACCTGGTTCAACAATACCTCTCACTCTATCTTTGATCTCCTATTACCCACAGGCTATTCTATACTGAGGAATGACAGAACTGACAGCATTGGGGGAGGTGTTGCAGTCCTCTTTAGAAACTCCCTTCAACTGAAGGCTTTTCCTATCCGCTTCTCCCACACTTTTGAATGCCTTTCTCTTGAGCTTCAATTGCACCACCGCTCACCCCTCAGATTCCATGTCATTTACCGCCCGCCTTGTAGCGGCTCTTCGTTTTTAAAGGAACTCACTGACTTCATCAGCGACCAATATTCGCAAAGTGACAATCAGACCTTCGTGGGTGACTTCAATCTCCACTGGGGCTTACCGCAAGACTCTTCTGCGGACTCACTGGCCACCTTCCTCTCTGCAAACGATCTTATCCAACACTGCACAGAGTCAACACACTCTAAGGGCTCAATCCTGGACCTTGTTATTTCTGAAGCAGACATGCTTTCTATCGCTACCCCTATTCATGTAGACTGGTCTGACCACCTCCTCATCCCATTCTCTCTTCACCTTTCACATTCTATAACTCTTGGCCAACCTAAGAGGGCTACCTCCTGGTTCCGTGATGCAAAGAATATTGACATTGGTTCCCTCTGTGAATCAGCTTTGCTATCACTTCCAAGGCTAGACCCGAACCTAGATGTTGACAATCTCACCTCCCAATGCCTCACAGTCCTTGCAGTTGAAATCAATAATGCCCCTCCTCTCCAAAGCAAAATGTTAAGGCCCACTCCCTCAGCACCCTGGTTCAACAAATCCCTCTATGAAGAAAGGAAGCAGCTAAGATTCCTGGAGAAACAATGGAGGCAAGCGCCCTCCACCGATAATTTGGCCACGCTTCGTTTGAAGGACTGGGTTAATTTAAGACCCAGCGGTGCCAGGGATAACACCTGAAACCTTCGTGGGTTACCTGTTCCGGCGTACAAATAACAGAGACACGGGACACTTCCTTCGGCGTCAAAGATTTGAGGTTTATTTACTGCAGGGAACGCAGAAGTCACGTGAAGTACATAACATGTAAGTTCGCGGAGTCTGATTCGAATTGTATCTGTGGATCGCTCCTTTTATACAGTTTTTGAGCATAGGATAACATTGAGCACAAAGGATTACAACCTGGTTCCCATCGTAAAGATCGTAAGGGGTCGCTTTCATGTATTCAGAGCCTGGAACATAATTACAGTAGCATTTGGTCGTTCCCAACTGTAAAAGTACATCTTCCCACCATTAGTACATGCCGTTGAACAGTAAACGAATCAAGGAAGAAACAAAAGCAGGTGCAGAGGAAGACGAGGACAGTAACAGATTTGAAGAGGGTGTAAAAGGGGTGGTACCAGGAAACACGAGTTGCAGGGATCAAAGGACGTGCCTAATGTAATGCACAACTGAGACAATAGTCCGGCACGGCAAGACGAGCCTCGAGAGGGGCCATCTGCCTTACAGTGTCATCCCCCTCATCATAAAGACACCCTCAAAGGAACAAGTGTCTTCCGCAAGAGTTTGGGAATCCCAGGGTCGCGAAGCGGACAGCGTCCGTTCGCTGGCTACTTGAGGGCAAGAAACAAAATGGATGCCGTATCTAAGATGGAACCCGTGGGTTCAGATGAAGAAACCCACAGAACAAACGAACGGTTTAGGCTAGCACAGCGAAAACGCGTACACCCACTAAACTCGTCATTTGCGGTTCATAGATACCAGACTCGACTATATTCGTGCGAGTCAAAAACACCACTTACAATTGTCACAGAACCTCAGAGGCTCCTTTTGCCCTCATGTAGGCAAGCACTAGTCGGAATCATAATCGATCTCGATATTCATCAGTCCATCCAGATGCTGCTGCAACATAATTCTATCCATCAATGCTTCCTTGGTAACAGGCGGCCGTCTTATACACGTTGTAGCACAGAGGCCACATAAGGCAGGACCACACTGCACACAAAGACAACATGTGAACAGGAATGCTACAACAACCCCAATGATCATCAGAATTTTCCAACCCCAAGTCGACATTAGGCCCCAAAACCATCCTAGTAGCGTCCAATCTCCTACGTCCACGTGTATGGACTCAGAGATCTTATGCAACTTCGAGATGGCTTGATAGACAGTCGGAGCGTTGTCTGGAATGAAAATACAACAGCTCGAATGGATCACCTTACATACTCCACCTCGATCTGCTAAGACAACGTCTAAAACCATACGGTTTTGTAACGTCATAAGCCTATCCGCCTGAAGCTCTGCTGTAAAATTACCAAGGGCACTGGCAGTGATATTAGCAGTCTATTCCATCACTCGAGTCAACTGTCTCAGGTTCCTACTATTGACCATAGGTCCCCAAAACGGAAAGAAATCCTTGAAAAAGTCTCCTGCCTCTTGACCGGTAGTGTCCTCTTTGCTAATCACGCCCCTCACAACTCTAGTCTTGTGGTAATCTGCAGCAACCATAAAGGTTGGTGGCAACAAGTTTGCAATATAACAGGTGCCCGCGAAGTCAAGGGGCAACCATGTATATGCACAGTCGTAACAGACAAAGTACGTACCCTTAGCAGTCAGGAGAACAGGGGAAGAGAGCATTGGTAGAACATACGTCTCGGAGCAAGCACTCTCCCCGAGATGAGCTCTCGGGCTTCGACCACGGCCTTTCAGACAGAAATTACCAAGGTGGGGTACGATCCATATTGGAGATGAACTTTTCAGCTGTCTATCGCCCACAAGCACGCTATACCCTGTAGGCTCGCACCTCTTCCTCTGGGATGAGCGATGGATCATAGATATCCCTATCTAAATCGGCTATCGCTGTCGCCAACGACTTATGGTACGGACCGGGACCAAAGTGAGGGGAACGCGGCTCTCGATTGGGGTAAGAATCTAGTGCGCTTCGAAACATTGTTTGGAATGCTCGAGCTGAACCCTGGGAACTGTAAGGAAGGACCAAGTACGGAATTCCCTTATCGGTGGTATGTGGCATTAACCCACACACCCAACAGTTGGTAGTTATCACCACCAACTGATGCTGATGAAGGAGCTGAACGAAGGAATTGTTCATGAACTCCGCACGTCTAGCCTGCTCGTGTTGTGGTAAGATGTGAAAAGAATGAGGAGAAACAGTAGAGGTAGGTTTAGGTTCTGGAGAAAGGGTAGGTGAGGCAGTAGGCAACAAGGACTGTATCGTGTAATACACCCCACCCACCAATAACAAAGAAACCGTTACAAATATAAGGAACACCTGAAACATGAAGCATTTTCTTCGTGCAACTTTACGCAATTCAAATCTTTGAGCCTGAGCCTTTTCCAATTCTGACAGCTTCGAGAAAGCCATCCTCTAAAACCGTCCGCAACGTTTTTGACGCACTTCGTTCTGTGTAGCAGTAGCCAATCCCCAGGAGTTCCTAGGAACCGACGGTCTTCGACCTAGTGTCAAGACCTACTAACCAGAAGGAAGTACCCGCGCGGCCCTACGGTCCACCCGGATGTAAGGTATTTTTAATCAACAATATATATATACACAAAATCTCTTAGCTGTGGAAGCAAAAACGTATACATAGAAAAAGACTCAAAATTTCAAAATCACAATAATGCAAGTGTGATCAAAACTGGATAGCGATAATGGGGTAACGTGGATGTCAGGGGAGAGAGCAAAAATATTTATTAGTCTCTGGTATTAGATCGAAGGAAATATCGGCTTCTCCCAGGACGTGTCTGGTCGTCAAACAGTTGGTCCGATGATGAGACAGAGTTCTGTTGATCAATCAATTGTTCAGATCGTGAGTTTTGTGATGACAAATGTTCAACAATGTCGTTCTACTGGACTGAGGTTTCTCCGACAGGCTGAGCGTCGCTAAAAGGAACGAAAGTCGGCACAATTTCCGTTTCAGACGAGGCAATGCCCTTCCTCACCCACGAGTCTGCTGGTAAAGGTATAGGTACCTTTTTGGTATGGGTGGCATGCACCCAGTTCTTGCGTCCTTCCAAACGAACAGCAGTCCTCGTGGCAAGGAGCACTTGGTAGGGTCCGGTGAAACGAGGATCAAGGTTGCGCTTTCTGCCAAAATTCCTCGTCACCACCCAGTCTCCGGGCTGGAGCTGGTGGCCTGGACCCTCCGTCTGCGTCGGCAGTGCTTCAAAGACCTGTTGGTGAATTAACCTCAGTTTAGCAGTCAGATCATGAAGATAATCTATCAACATTGGATACTCAAGATCAGAGAACACACTGGGTCTAGGGACCCCCCAAACATTGGCAGGGTGGCCGAACACAATCTCATAGGGACTGAGCCCTACTCGGGAGTGTACAGTCGCCCTAGTTGACAAAAGAGCTAAGGGTAAAGCGTCAGGCCACGAGAGACCAGTCGTAGCCTGAATCTTTGCTAGTTTTAATTTAAGGGTACCATTATAACCTTCAACCAAACCTGCTGACTGGGGATGATTGGCGCTGTGGAATTTTTGTGTAATTCCAAGGCCCTTACACACACTCTTCATTACACTCCCCACAAACTCACTTCCGTTATCAGACCATACAATCCGTGGCATTCCATACCGAGGAAAGTATTCCTTCAGTAGGATCTTTGCAGTGGACAAAGAAGTGTTATCTTTAAGAGGGTAGGCTTCAATCCATCGGGAGAATGCGCAAACCACAACTAAAACATACTTCAGGTTATTGCATCGCTCCATATGGATGAAGTCTAACTGAATCACTTCAAAGGGACATGAAGGGGGAGCAAAGTGGCCAGGGGGTGTAGGGGTTCCCTTACCAGGATTGTACATCATACATATCATGCAATTCTTAACCAATCTCTCAGCACACTTAGCGATACCATCATTATTCCATACAGGGGACAACAACTTACAGATACCTTTCGCACTAATATGTGCCAAGCCGTGTGCCATCGTCACAACAGCCAGCACATACGCATCCGGCAACATCCACCTCTTATTCTCCGACAAATCAATCCAACAACCATTCGCATCCAGCTTTCCTGTACTCTCCTTCCACTTGGTCTTTTCAGTCTCGGTGGCCTCGTTCTGAATCGCTTTCACACTCTCGATAGTGTCTTCACACATACCTGTTTCTGTAGGCCACCTTACCGAACTCGTCACATACATTCTAGTTGTAAGGTTCCTGGCAGTCTCCTTAGCAACTTCATCAGCGAACGCATTGCCACGACCAACATCATCCGTCACCTTACGGTGGGCCCTACATTTAATAATCGCCACCTGCTCGGGCAATGTAAGTGCATCCAAAAGGTCATTCACAAGCTGTCCATGCTGGATCTTCGTACCATGCGACGTCATAAAACCTCTCTCTCTCCACAATCGTCCAAAACTGTGCTCAACACCAAAAGCATACTGGCTGTCAGTAAACACATTCACCCGCTTCCCTTTCGACAAAACACACGCTCTTGTCAAGGCAATCAGCTCTGCCGCCTGTGCAGAGTTTTGATTCAATCTCGCAGTCTCCACAACCGTACTCAAAGTTACCACAGCATACGCAGTTGTCACATCACCATTCGGCAACTTAAAACACGAACCATCCACATACAAGATACCATCGGGATTTTCCAATGGAGTATTTTTCAAGTCAACACGACCTTTTGTTTCCTCCTTGGTTCGTAAGTAGCAGTCATGGGCAGCTACTTCATCTGATTCCGTATTGGTTGGCAACAAAGTCGCCGGGTTTAGGACATTGCAGCGTTTTATTTGAATGTGACTTGCCAAAAGCGTCAACTCATAACCAGACAACCTTGCACTCGTCAGATGTTGAGTTTTTGTACGATTCAAGAGAGTGTCAACTGCATGCGGAACCATCACCGTAAGCATATTATCCATGACCAATCCTGCAGATTGTCGGATGGACACCGCAGCTGCCGCTGTCGCTCTTAGACAACTCGGCAATGCTCTAGCTACTGGGTCCAAGGTCGAGGAAAAATATGCACATGGACGCTGCTTACCACCGAATTGTTGCGTCAAAACACTCAACGCACAACCTTCCCTCTCGTGAACGTATAGTGTAAACGGCTTAATGTAGTCAGGAGTACCTAACACAGGGGCCGAACACAACGCATCACGCAGTTCAGAAAAACTTTTCTGACATTCTTCCGTCCATGGTAAAGGAGTTGGAACATCCTTGCACGTAAGGGCTACCAATGGTTTCGCTAGCAATGAAAAATTTGGAATCCATTGCCTGCAGTATGACGTGATACCTAAAAAGGCACGCACATCTCTCTGAGTTGTTGGCACAGTCATTCGAGGAATCGCTGCAATTCTCTCTGGGTTCAACCTTCTTCCCTCCTTTGACAATAAGTGACCTAGATAGGTTACTTCTTGGCAACAATATTGCAGTTTAGAAGGTGACACCTTGTGATGTAAGTCACAGAGATGCTGTAACAACGACACCGTAGCAATTTTGCAAATGTCTTGAGTGTCCGCAGCCACCAATAAGTCGTCGACATATTGGATTAAGGCCGCACCAGCCGGCAACACAAACGCATCAAGTTGGCCTTTCAAGGCTTGACTATATATCGATGGACTCTCACAGTAGCCCTGAGGAGCGCGTTTAAACCTAAAGCTGCGGCCACCAAGAGAGAAACCGAAAAGGTCCCTACTCTCCTCAGCAATCGGAATGCTAAAGAAAGCATTCTTCAGATCGATCACTGGGAACCAGGATGCAGATGCTGGAATCAGTCAGTAGAGCCGTAATGTCAGGCACCACAGGGAACTGAGGAATCACAATTGTATTCACTTCCCGTAAATCGATAACAAAACGATAAACAGGAGGTTTAGATGGATCAGTGCGTTTCAAGATGGGCAGCACAGGGCTATTGCACACGTTTCCCCGAGTCTCTTCGATAACCTCTTTCTGAATTAAGTCGTAGAATATTGCTAACAGCGCTCGCTCACCATCAAGGGAGATACGATACTGGGGAATACGTGGCAAACGCACATTAGATTTCAAATGAACAACATAAGGAGAGATATCAAGCAGGCCCACGTCATTGGGACCTGTCGCCCACAAAGATGCAGGAAGAGAACTCCATTCCGGTGGAAGCTTATCGAGAGACAAGTACATAGGAGAGATGACTCTCTCACCCAAGGTAAGCTTCACTCCCGCAGGAGAACAATACAAAGTCGCATATAGTTGTTTCAGCAAATCCAAGCCCAAAAGATTTTCACCACAACCAGTAGTCCAAATCAAAGGAGCTTTCAGCTCACGTGGCCCAATTGTAAGGGGCAAAGGACGAGAAACCGGATTGCTAACGGGGGCGCCTGAGAATCCAACGGAAACATTTGTTAAGCCAGACAAAGGTGCGCCAGGGAGTTTCAAATGCATGATGGAACTTTTCGCTGCACCAGTGTCCAACAGAAAAGGCTCAACTACGCCCGAGGTGGCGACTGCGACGTAAGGCCCTCTCTGATCAACCGGAACTGATACTACTCCCTCTCCTTGTCTATGGCTGTCCTAATAATTACTGTCGTCAGTGCCCTGATCGACGTAATAATCATCCACATTGTACTGAGCGGATCTGCCTTGCGACGATCCACGCTGATCGAAACAATTATTAGAATCAGAGGAATTATTAACACCGCGACCTCTACCACGGGAAGCCTGTTGAGGACCACTACGACCTCCTCTAGATGAACTACCACTATTTCGATCACGCAAAACTGGACAGTCAAATTTCAAATGACCCTCTCCCCTACAATAGGCACACTGATTGTACCCCAACGTAGATCTCTGCGAAGAGGAATCATTTCGTGATTGCGACCTATTTGACTGAGACTGCGATCGATTCCGCTGTTGCGAATCGTTCTGATTCGAACGTGGAGGATACGCTTGTTGCAACAACACCTTCGTTTTGAGTTCTTTCGTCTTTTTATCTGCTCGATCAATTTCCTCTTTCTCTCTATTCTCATAATATTGAGCCGTAGCCAATATCTGAGCAGAAGTGGAAACGGCCCACGCACTCTCTGAATTCTTTAACTTGTTGCTTAAGTCCGGCAACAAGTTCGACACAAATTTGTCCACAAACAATCTCTGACCTCCCTCAGTGCCCATATCCTGACCACTGTGATCGATAAATGCCTCCTCAAATCTCGTAAAGAAATGGGAGACACTTTTCGTCCTTCTTTTGCTTGCAGGCGGACAATTTGTCCCAATTCACCTTCATAGCTGGCATAACCGTTTTCATAAGAGTTATTATTCTCTGAGGGAGATTAGAAATCAACTGTTCGGGCTTAGCCCCACCGACCTGCAAGGCATCCGCAGCAAGAAGTGCGGCCCAATCACCACCTAATTCGTTTGCATGATCTTGCTGACGAATCTTCGCCCATACCGGTTGCGGTACTACGTTACCGAACAACATATCGATACCGGCAAGATTCATTATCGTAGCATCCACTAGCTGCGACAATTCTTTATAGTACCCTGCAGGATTCTTCCGAGGGTCAGGCAAAGATTGCTTCACCTGCAAAACTTCCGATCGTTTCCACGGAAGATGTATCCACACTCTCTGGAAATGTGGCAAAACCGCGGGATTACCACCAGGGTTACCCGGCATCCACACTGGTGGAACTTCGCGCATAGGATACTGACCAGGCGCTGCTAGCGGTTCCTCAATGTCTTCTAAAAACAATGCCCGAGGCATTATAGAAGGGCGGAAAGATAGCAACTGCTCGACAGCACGTCGAACATTGCTACCCACCATTATTCCGCTCGCAAACTGGAGCTGAACATTAGTTAAGGCAGTCAATACATCATCAGACGCATCAGCTGATATTTGCTCACGTAAAAGCTTGCACATTTCCTCAAACACTAACCTCTGTGTCGGTACGTTGAATTGAGAAAACGTATCAAGCACCACACGTGGAGGATTCCTAAGAGGATATTTAATCCAACCCATCGCCATATTATATAGCGAATCACGTTCCCTACCACCAGGAAGCTGACTTCGTCTTTGGGGACCATCAGAACCAGCTGACTCAAGAATCGGTCCAAGAGAATCGAAAAAATTAGCAGCAACAGAAGGGACCCGACGTCGAGCAGATGGGGTAGTAGAGTAAGACAACGGGGTAACAAGAGAAGTGTCAGTAACAGAAGGAACAGCAGGAGTAGCCAGAACAGTAGAAGTAGCGGGAGCAGGAGTATGAGGAAGTACAAGCGGGGGAGCAGTAGGGACGGGAGCAGGTAGTGGAGCAGGAACGGGTTGAGGTACGGGAACAGGTTGGGGCACAGAAACAGGAGGAACCACAGGAACTGCGGTACCCTGTGCATACGGAGGTGGTGATTTCAAGAGATAGGACAACAGGGGATCCTCTACTACTTCCTCCTTCTTATCCGTACCCGTCGGTAAAACGGGGTAACACTTATCGACAGTCATGCGCTGCAATCTATCAAAGACTTCCTTTTCCTCCTTATCTCGCTGAAACTGCTCTGCATTTCTTACCGTTGTAACAATACCTTCTCTCTTATTACGTTTAAGCTGTTTGATTTCTCTCTGCTTGGCTTCTTTACGCCACAACCGAAAGGAATCCAACATGGCCGGCCTTGCTTTTCTCTGAAATAATTTTGCTTCAAGATGATCTAAAATCGGGGCCTCAAAACTACCATGAGGTGGCCAACTAAGGACACCATCCTTTTTAGTGTAACGAACCCAACACTCATTAAACGTGATTGGACCCAAACCATGTCTACTGTATAACTCGTAAGTTGGAGTTCCAACCGGAGGTATCGGACACGAGTCCTCCAGCCGGGAATCCGTACCACAACCTTTAAAGCAACTGAACAAAGTACTACAGCCAGGTATCGTGCACACTAACCGAGTTTCACAAACGTCAAGGGTTACGGGATTACACTATATCCCAGCAAAAAGAGCAAAAACCCTCGTTTTTTTGCGACTGCAGACGTCAAATAGTACAACTAAGAACAAAATACCAAGAACCACAAATGCAATGGAACCATGCAACAACTAAGCACCCACAACAACAAAGGACTCTGGGAGCGACCCACAAATACTTAACTCAAAGATCAGTGGCGTCACCAGGAAGGCCTGTCTATCGTCTCGCTGTACCAAGGTCTACCCCAGGCGCCAAAACCGGTCTACAGTCAGGGCAGTAGTCCGTCGCAGCCGTCGGGAGGCGGGAATCTTCGCGGGAAAAGTCGTCGGGCCACTTGTTTCGACAACAGGATCGATGAAGCGGGGTGCACCTTCCCTCGGAGATTTCACACGAAGTTCCTCACGATCGTCGGGCTTTGGACCGGTACCACTGATGCAGCCTCACGTTGGGCGCCAACTGAAGGACTGGGTTAATTTAAGACCCAGCGGTGCCAGGGATAACACCTGAAACCTTCGTGGGTTACCTGTTCCGGCGTACAGAGACACGGGACACTTCCTTCGGCGTCAAAGATTCGAGGTTTATTTACTGCAGGGAACGCAGAAGTCACGTGAAGTACTTAACATGTAAGTTCGCTGAGTCTGATTCGAATTGTATCTGTGGATCGCTCCTTTTATACAGTTTTTGAGCATAGGATAACATAGAGCACAAAGGATTACAACCTGGTTCCCATTGTAAAGATCGTAAGGGGTCGCTTTCATGTATTCAAAGCCCGGAACATAATTACAGTAGCATTTAGTCGTTCCCACCGCAGTTTACATATTCAGGTCGAGCTGTCGAGTCTTTACACAGATTATTTCGTCTCTCACTGTGTACATCAGCCCTCGCAACAGATGACTGATACAATCTATTTCAAACTCACTAGATAAAAAACTCCGGTGTTTTTGACACAGCCTGGTTCCATATTAGAACCTGGTGTAAACTCTTTAGGTTTAATTTATATACATCATTAGGGGACAACCCTAATGTCCCACTGTTTATTCATGATGGCTATATCCCGCTCTGGTGGCCCATAGGCATTGAAAGGCTTGTCCAGCTGTTTCGCGATGACATTTTTCTCTCACGCAAGGAATGGGAGAGCTCTCTTGGTGCGCATAGGCTGGCTTTCATCCAATATCTGCAGCTCAGAGACCACCTTGCTCACCTGTCAGCTAATGACATTTCACTGGAGCAGAATCTATTTTTAGCTGCTTTTGTTTTCGGCCGAACTGTGGCAGCTTTTTTTCTTTTTTTTTTTTTACCAGATACTTTTGAGTAGTAGACCACATGAGCATTATTTTGAACAATTGGTAATCAGGTGGTCTAAAAAACCGGATCGTCCTGTTTCTCTTGAAGACATCAGGCTCTGTATTCGGTTGGCTCAGAGGACCCTTAATGTATCCCGTTTGAAAATTCATTCATTTCAGGCTCTTTTTGACATGTATTATCAGAGCTTAGTTTGTAAAAAATACGTGAAGGGCCCTCTCAGGAAGCCACTGCAGCTTACACCACAGATTGCCCCTGACATGCTGCCAATTATATTAACAAAACAACTACTAACCATCGCACTCCTACAAGTGTGAACAGTTTGACTATTTTAGACCCCTAAAGCTATAAGAATAGCTTGGGCAGTGGCGGTGCGTCCATTGGGGGCGTTGGGGCGTTGCCCCACTCGCCATGGACGACCGCATTGCCTGCCAACACTGTCACATGCATTAAAAAAAAAACAAATCTGATGATTAAAAATCGGAGCGCACTGCGCGCTACCGGCTCCGGGAGAAGCCCGACGGTACCGGGCATCACATAGGAAGTGGGTCATGGGGGGCGGGGCTGCGGCAAAGAGTGGCAGCAGGCAGAGCAGAATAGCGGAGTACTGCACAATGCGCAGGTGGAATCCAGGAGTAGTCAACAATTTGACGGGCCCGCGCATGCGCACAGTGGGGTAGACCTCCCCCCCCCTCCCTCCATAGCACTCAGAGAACAGGCAGAGACCCGGGGCCCCGGCCTCATAATGGGCAGAATAGTATCCGGCCTGGAGCCAATCCTGGCGCAGTGTTGCTGTTAACGCTGCGCCAGGATTGGCTGCTGCAGCAGGATGGTGCTGTGCGTGGGTGTTGGCTGGCTGCTGAGGGATGGCCAATCACCATATGGCTATATCCAGCCATGTCTTGGTGATTGGCCATTTCCTAGGCTGTCGGGACGTCACCACGCGTGGCGCACTGCTGACACTGTGCACAACAAGTAAAGTGAAAGTGGAATTATTAGTGAGAGAGTCACGAAGAGTATACGCGTGACCAGTTCGTTGTGTGTGTGTTAATCCAAGATTCCGGAGTCAGTGATTCACGCAACTCATTCTAGCAGATGTACTCCTCACTCGGTGCCTCCCGGATTCAGTCTACCTGTAAGTAACTTAACTTTTCTGTACAGTCTTTGAAGGTGGCAAGTTATCCTGACAACACGTGCTAACCTGCATCCTTGGAACAGTTAGCAATGATGACATCACTGAGCTACCGGCGGCTCCAATGAGCAAGCTGAATTGCAGGATTCATTTGATTTGTAGAAACTAAAAATGTGTCTTCTCCTTAGAGATTCATTAGATTTAAGTTCAAACAAGTTATATGTCATATTTTGTTTCAATAATTCACAGTTGTCTACCTCATGTATGCCAGTTCAGTCAGTCTTTGCTTTTTTTAACCCACAGCACTTTGCATTCTGGAACTTGACATTTTCTGCGAAAAGAATGACCTAAAGTCGAAGCATGGAAAGCGTTATTGTTTTAAAAGCCAGCACTCTTTCGGGGTGACATTTGTTTACTCCATGATGCGCGTTTTTTTAGAAGTGTATTTATTATTGGTGGCAAGAATGCAATGCTAATTGTAAATAACACAGCACATCACAACCGCCGGCTCCGGAAATGGCTTTGTGCGCAGAGCGCTGTGTTTTCTGAATGTGTTGGCTTGGTCAGCGCCAGAGGTGGGCTGTGTGGGCACACATAATGTGTTGCCTCCGTCTCACATTGTGTGCCTCATCTGTAACGCAATCAGAGCTTTATGTCTGCGGCTGTTATTACTTGCCGACTTTGGTACTGGGGAACCAGGTTGGATGGAGTTTTGGGCGTGGGCTCAACATTCTGTGATTCCGGGCAAATGACTTAATCTTCCCGTGCCTACCAAAAAATTACTTTATACCAATGTAACGTTACTAGTGCTTATTGAAAGCGCTTCAATGCCTTTGAGTCGAGCTTTTTGCTATATAAAACTGCAAAAAACAAATGGGACACTTTAAAGTAACACCTTCAGGAATTGCCCTTTTAGTGAAATGTAATTCGGAATCATCAATGTGCCCTTCCTTGCCAGTCTATCTCTGGTGGAGCAGTTCTAGTACAGGAACTGTATTTACAATGAGGACTTCCAGTGTTCGTCAGGAATATAGAAAAATTCACCTTCATGAATCTTCGGTTTGTAGGGCGAGCGCTTTAAAATAATGATCTACTTGGAAACATTTGTACAGAAGAGCTTCTGCTGCCCCTATAATGAACTAGCCTCTAAGTTATAGACTCTGGTGGCAGGAAGGGGATATCCCGCCTCCATTTCCTTATTTGCCTAAATGTGTGATCCTGAGTAAATGGCTTTGAACATCTCGTGGTTTTAATTCACAAATCTACTGTGGGTAACCTAGTCCCCTACAGTCCCTGCGGCGGACCCCATCAACATAAGCCCATATCTGTGAGATATCGGGAGACTCCGTGGGAGGGGGGATCGTCACATTCTGCAAGGACTCCCGCATCATTTTGTGTTACTCCACTGCATATCCACCAAAACTGTTAGCTAACTCAGAGTGGTTCTGGTCACAGTGTAATCTGTATAAAAATCGGCTGAGTTATTCAACAGGGGAATACAAATCGAGTTTCATATCAGCTAGGAGCGGCGCTGCGCACTCACACAAGGAAAGATGGTTTGCAGCTGAACCTGAAGGAAGGCCACTATGGTAACAAAAGCGAGGTAAGTGGGGTACTCCTGGCGACCGGTTATAGGACTCGCATTCTTTCTGCATTTAGTGGATTTCATTCCTCCATGGGTGTGAATCTTTATTTTAATCATTCCACACATCAGCGAACTCTGGCCTCAGAGAACAGCATGCTGCATTTTGGAGCAGGGGCTAATAATACAAAACCTTTTGATCGGACCGGGCGGGCATCATTGCAATATAAAATGCTCCTTGGGCCTGAAAGTCTACAAAGATTCATCGGTATACACAGAGTAAGAACCCGGCAAACAGCAACTGAATCGTCAAGAGCAGCATTATACAGGGCCACTGCTATCATGTAATTATGCGGCCGCGTGTTTTTTTTCGCTTAAGTATGCATTTGCCGCAT
>NW_028253426.1:0-23048 GCF_964263255.1 Lissotriton vulgaris | reverse complement strand
CCTCATATATGTACTGAATTAACTATTCACATATCTTTGGGCAGTCACAGACCCCCCACGGAAGCACATACACATTCATATGGCTGAGATACCCGCCACCCCCTCGCAACACAATCCCCAAGGATGGGAAACCGGAAACAGTTCTGAACTTTTGGAAGACGGGAGGGAGTGACCCTCCCGGCCGTATTTATTAAAAATATGAAACAAAATTAAAAACATTAAAATAACAGTTTCATATTATGTACAATTTCATTACCACATTTGCGATGTTTGGCTAACCTTAACATATGCTCTAATACAAAGGTTCTCCTAGCCGAACTAACATCCTACAAAATATTAGCTTGCAATTTGAAATTGTACATCCTATCGTTTAAGGGCCAACGGCAAGGTCGTAACCGGTGTCAAGATCCCTAAACCAGAAATGACCCCCTCACTTGTGAGGGGCGACCGCACAGAGGCGTACCTCAAGTGCAACTACCAATTTCCCTTGACTTGACGGGGGCCCCATTAAACTCGACGCCACTTTAAAGGTCGTTCGAGGACTCGTGTGAGGTATCTAGAAGGTAGCGTAGACCCCCCTCCCAAACCCCACACAACTTACCACATCTGCCGTCGCAGATGACATGGCCCCGGGAAATTCTCCAGGAGGGGGCTGTAACCCCTCCTACCCAGGAAGGGGCCTTGACCGCCTGTCCTTTCCTTTCGGCGGCCCATCCTTAGAAGGAACCGCCTCCCCGTTGAGGGGCCAATGGCCACCTCCCTCGAGCGCTCCCATCCGTAATGGGTGACGCCCACTCATAGGGATCTACCAATTAGTGCTCACCGATCATGACCTTACCGCCCGACAATAAATACGACAAACTATCTAAATTACTAAATTACTAAAGAATTATATATTATAAGCATGATTATTGATCAACACTAGTGCAAATACTTTATTTGAAAACATCCAACACATGACCATCTTTATTGCAGATTCAAAATATCACGACAGTCGTCACAACCTGAAAGAAAATAGAGTTACCACATCAAAACTTTATTCACAACAAGTAGCTGTCCTCAGGGGCTGGTGGGTGGGTCAAAATTGGCTCTTCGTTCCGTCTCGAGCTCACGTGCAGCGAGGAGGTGCAGCTTCAGAGCACAGGAACAAGAGAATGCTTTCTTGGCTTGTTGCTCCTTTTATCCGTCTTCAGGGCGGGCGTACACCCGCCCCTGCCTGCCCCAAAGGGCGTGGCTGGCCGCGTCAGTGTCTAGGCCAGCCCACTCCAGGGCGGGAAAAAGGCGCGCCCCAGCTACGCCGCTTCGGGCATACCAGCCGAGGCTCGCCTCCCGCCCAAGATGGCTTCCCGGGGGGATCGTGGTACTCCACCATACGTTCGGGGGGACCGAATGGTCGCCCCTTTCCATATGGCTGAGATACCCGCCACCCCCTCGCAACACAATCCCCAAGGATGGGAAACCGGAAACAGTTCTGAACTTTTGGAAGACGGGAGGGAGTGACCCTCCCGGCCGTATTTATTAAAAATATGAAACAAAATTAAAAACATTAAAATAACAGTTTCATATTATGTACAATTTCATTACCACATTTGCGATGTTTGGCTAACCTTAACATATGCTCTAATACAAAGGTTCTCCTAGCCGAACTAACATCCTACAAAATATTAGCTTGCAATTTGAAATTGTACATCCTAACGTTTAAGGGCCAATGGCAAGGTCGTAACCGGTGTCAAGATCCCTAAACCAGAAATGACCCCCTCACTTGTGAGGGGCGACCGCACAGAGGCGTACCTCAAGTGCAACTACCAATTTCCCTTGACTTGACGGGGGCCCCATTAAACTCGACGCCACTTTAAAGGTCGTTCGAGGACTCGTGTGAGGTATCTAGAAGGTAGCGTAGACCCCCCTCCCAAACCCCACACAACTTACCACATCTGCCGTCGCAGATGACATGGCCCCGGGAAATTCTCCAGGAGGGGGCTGTAACCCCTCCTACCCAGGAAGGGGCCTTGACCGCCTTTCCTTTCCTTTCGGCGGCCCATCCTTAGAAGGAACCGCCTCCCCGTTGAGGGGCCAATGGCCACCTCCCTCGAGCGCTCCCATCCGTAATGGGTGACGCCCACTCATAGGGATCTACCAATTAGTGCTCACCGATCATGACCTTACCGCCACAGGCCGGATAGTTGACCGGCTATCCGGACCCCCCACAAAACTCCTACCTAAAGGTCATGTCTTAAAGTCTGTAGCCAAGCTATACAGTCCCCTATGAGTAATTCGTTCCCCACCCGGGACAAATGAACACCATCCCCCAGATACATACTGTCACCAGTAATACAACCATGCGAAATAGAATGCAGTGTATTGGAACGGAACAATCTACTCACTTTGTTATTAATTTTCCTTACCGAATGATTCAGAGCAGAAACAGAAATAGCCCCCCGCCATACTTTTCGTGGGATCAAATGGGACCATGCAATCGTGCACCCTGGAACTCTCCTTGCCAACCAACTTACAGTGGAAAGCATTGCCTCAAGGAGAAGTCGTCTACCAGTGGTGACCAAATCATTGCCCCCAAGATGTACTATGACTATAGACGGCGGTGACCTCATCCGCCCTAGCAAACCCTCAAAAAATGATTGAAACTGGTCAATACAGAGTCCGCCCCTTCCGTAGAAGGACACCCTGTACCCGTATTCCCCAGCCACGTGAATCATGTCACCTGCTTTGAATACGTCCGCGGCACGCCTCACGTATGAGTGGCCCACGACCCACACCTCCTTTTTCACAGCCGGTGAAGTCTGACCGCTGGCCCGGTGTTGGGTCGACTGCATAGTTCGCCCTGCCTCGTAGGCTCGCGCAACTGAAACCAAACAGAAACAAGAAGCGTGAGTACATCCATACAGCTTCACAACATGTGCAACCGCACATACCTTTTATAACAGTTGGAGGACCAACGCCCCACACGTTTAACTTGTTCAACATTCAGACCCCTGGCTGTAGCCTCTGTAGCAGCCCCTATCCGAAAGGAATGGGTCCCAAACTCGCCCGGGTTCAAGCCCGCAGCAGTAATCGACATCGCAAGCACCCGCTGAAACTGAAACCTCGTCAGTGGGGTGGCGTCAGCGTGTCTCAACAAGGTCCCCCCCCATGATGCCACCCTTTGTGCTAAATATCCCTCTACACAACTCACCGGGCACATGGAGGACCCGGGAATCCTTTGTATGATTATGCAATCACCCATCGCACCCTGATCGGTCTTGGACCTGACAAACGAGACAGTCATTGTCTCCCCTCTGATCTGAACGTGCTCTCGGC
Source organism: Lissotriton vulgaris (assembly GCF_964263255.1). NCBI lineage: Eukaryota > Metazoa > Chordata > Amphibia > Caudata > Salamandridae > Lissotriton > Lissotriton vulgaris. The sequence goes on along the minus strand of NW_028253426.1, from coordinate 19,733 downwards.
ACAGTCCCCCCATCACATCCTGCTTGTTCCTCGCCACTAGTTCGCTCACCCGCATAGCCCCGTGGAATGCCAGCGTAAAAGCGGCTCGGAATAACACTGTTTCAAATTGGGACGAACATGTTGCAGGGAGTCTGGATAATAACAGGGCCAACCTATCCAAACCTATCGGGCGCCTTTCATCTATTTTGCGACCCTCAAGGCGTTGCCACCCACGTAGCGCTTTTTGCACAACGAAAGACGCTGTCGGGTCCTGCATCCCATGAGCCCTAGCCACAAAAGAAATGGCGGCCCGATGCCTCTGGGCCGTAGCCACTGATTTGCCTGCCCGATGTAAAGACAGCAGAAAGTTTACTACAGACTCTTCCTGGCCCCAAAGCTCCCCCCTAGCAGCCCCCAAAAAGGCCCAATAGGATCGGAACGCCCCTTCATATGCCTTTTTCGTCCTGGGTGCTAAACTCTCTCCCACGAGGTTACGAAGTTCGGGGCACCGAGAGACCAGAGAGCTTCGGGAAAGGGTGCCGCCACCGGGTCCGCTGTGGGCAGAAAACCCCAGAAGGCCTGCATACGAAAATGAGAAAGCGCATCAGCTGCCTTGTTCATCACCCCCGGGACATGTCTTGCCCTGAATAGTACATTCAATTGCATACATAGTAATACGATTTCCTTGAGCAATCTCAGAATCCATTTGCATCGGGCTGCCTGGCTATTGATACACTCAACAACGGTCATGTTATCAGACCAGAATACCACAGAGTGATCTCTGAATCCCTCAGGCCAAGTTCTCAGGGCCACCAGAATGGGAAAAAGTTCTAGGAAAGCAATGTTACTTGTCAGTCCACTCTCATGCCACCATGACGGCCATTTTTGTGCCGACCACTGAGTGCCGAATATGGCACCAAAACCAATGCTCCCTGCCGAATCTGTCCACAGCCCCAGCTCCTCCGAGGACACGGCCGGTTTGTTCCAGACAATTCGACCATTGAAATCCGCCAGAAATGCCAACCAAATGCGCATGTCCTGGCGAACCTCAGCCGAGAGCCTTGTGTGATGATGACCCTCCTTCAGGCCGACCATGGCTTGAGCGATCGAGCGAGAAAAGGGGCGGGCCATCGGTATCACTCTTAGGGCAAAATTCAATTGTCCCACCAATTGCTGTAATTGATGTAGCTTAACTTTAGACTCACTTATACACATTTGCAGGGATGCCCTGAATCTTAACACTTTGTCACCTGGTAAACGAAAACAACCTTCTTCGGAATCGAGCTCGATCCCCAGAAACTCAAAGCAAGTCGAGGGATCTACAGTCTTACCTGGTGCCAGTGGCACACCAAACTGATTCATCAAGACACAAAATGCAGTCAAAGCCTGCCCACATTCCGGATCCCCGGCTGCCCCCAGAAACAAAAAGTCATCGAGATAATGCATAACATGGTGAAACCCCGTCTTCTTTGTGAAGGCCCATTGCAGGAAGCAACTGAACTTTTCGAAATAGGCACAAGATATAGAGCAACCCATCGGCATACATTTATCCATGTAATAGTGACCCTGAAACATGAAACCAAGAAGACGCTGATCGTCTGGATGTACCGGGAGCAACCGGAACGCTGACTCGATATCAGATTTTGCCATCAGCGCCCCGGGCCCCAGGCGATTCAATATGGCTACGGCCTCATCGAAGGATGCGTACCGCACCGAACACACTTCCGGGTCTATCGCATCGTTTACGGAAAGACCACGTGGGGCTGATAAATTATGTATCAGCCGAAACTCACCCGGGTCCTTCTTGGGGACCACCCCTAAAGGGGAACAAACAAAGTTAACCACTGGTGGTACCTTAAATGGACCGGCGACTCGACCTCGAGCCACCTCTTTCCCGATCTTTTCTTGTACCACGGTCGTATGCTGCAAGACCGATATCTGGTTTTTACATTTTGCTATACCCTGAAAATCCCCCACTGGGATGCGGAAACCATATGAAAACCCGTTCCGCAACACCCGAGCGGAAGCGTGATCCGGGTATTCGCTGAGCCAAGGAATCATTGCCATGGTATCAATTGGAGTAGGTAAAGGCGCCCCTCGGACTATGTCAGACCTGTTTGGCGCCTCCTTTACCCCCGTTATCACCAGTCTTGGCTCTGCACATTGACTCAGGATGGGATGATTGCCCACACCCACTACACTCGTGCCTAAATTTGCATGACCCCTGGGGCCTAGTACATTTTCCCCTGTTAAAATTCCAACATACCCCCCTTTTACCTGTGTTGCCGATTGGCCTTGAGTGATTGTCGTTACTCGTACGTGATCGAAAGGGCGTCCCCGCATATTGGCGGGAGGATTCACCAACATTACTCCCTACTAAAGGGACTTTCAACATACCAGAGTCCTCCATTTTGGACCAGGACACAGAATCATAACAATCCCAAGTTAAGTTTCTATCATGCTCTTTCGCTTTTCTGAAAATATTATCGTAACAGAACCAATGATTGCCCTCGTGTGATACAGAATACCCCATGATTCGTGACTGATAAATCGGCAATTCGGGCAGTAATTCGGGCCTCCGTTCACCCAAAATGGATGTAAAAACCCCCCATGCTTTGCCCCAATTGCCAATGTTTTCATTTACCTTGAAGGCGGCCATCTTTGCGCGCCAAACACTCGGATGCATGAGCTCCTTCTGGCTCTTAACATGCTCCATCTCATAATGATCGGTAAGCAACGAGAAGATGTTTATATACTCCCCTGCCCATATCTTCTCCTTGATAGCTAGAGGGACATGTTGACCCAACTTTTCCCTTCGAGAGGGTGCCGACTCATCCCTAGCAATCGGCAAAGGCCGCTTACCTGAACTGGAAGCTGTATCTGCGACTGCCGCAGCCGGCAATGGCGCCTTCGTCGCTTCCCTTGTTTCCCGCAGCTGCTTCACCAACACCTGCGCGTCGTCAGCCGTGGCGCCCTTGCTACCTTTACCCAACCACGCTGCTAATTGTGCTGCCAGCTCGGGTGGCATATCCTCTCCGGACACGGGGGTGACCACCACGGGAATCGGATTCCCTTCCTCCGGCACAGGAATGGGTGCCTCACTTGGGTTACAGGGAACTGGGACGTCTCCCCCTGCTGCCCCCTTTCTGGGCCTCTTGCCTTTTCCACCCGGAGCTGTTCCTGCCAGAGGACGTTTCGGCCCCCCTTCCTCCTCTTTATCCGCCATTCGTTTCTTTAGGTCGGTCACCTCCTTCATGAGAACCCGCAGCATCTGGTCGGTAGTCATTCTCTTTCCCGCCTTCTTAGGCATTTTCCGACAGAGTATTTGTAAAATAAACAAGAAAGATTACAACGCTCAAAATTGGCTCTTCGTTCCGTCTCGAGCTCACGTGCAGCGAGGAGGTGCAGCTTCAGAGCACAGGAACAAGAGAATGCTTTCTTGGCTTGTTGCTCCTTTTATCCGTCTTCAGGGCGGGCGTACACCCGCCCCTGCCTGCCCCAAGGGGCGTGGCTGGCCGCGTCAGTGTCTAGGCCAGCCCACTCCAGGGCGGGAAAAAGGCGCGCCCCGGCTACGCCGCTTCGGGCATACCAGCCGAGGCTCGCCTCCCGCCCAAGATGGCTTCCCGGGGGGATCGTGGTTCTCCACCATACGTTCGGGGGGACCGAATGGTCGCCCCTTTCCACTCTCCATTGCAAATAATCAGTTAACTAGTCAATAACTAATATAGAGTTCCACCTCGCTAGTAACCAAATGTGCAGCAGTTTACACAACAACTGACCAAGTAATACAGATATTCACACAGTTTAGTCACTATCTAATATATTTAGTGAGACACTATAAATTACTCAAGTAAACAATCAATCATCAATCACACTGCTACTAAATCCACTATCCAGATTTTTATATATCCACTCATTCTTCAATGCGGATTGCTATATATATAATACATACTTAAATATGGAACCAAACCACATTCACTGGATGATGTCATCAGTGATGTCATCAGTGATGTCATCAGTGATGTCATTTGAGATGTCATGAGTGATGTCACCAGTGATGTCACTGACCATGTCATAAATTATGTGTTATGTGACATCATCACCAGTGGAATGCGGGCGCGAGAGTTACAGTTAGTACAACTAACTATAACAGAGGAATTTCAATGAGTTTGTATGAGTGAAATGTCCAACTAACAATAACACCCCGATCCTATGGTTTTTTCAATGAATATATATATATATATATATATATATATATATATATATATATATATATATATATATAAATTCACTGAAAAAACCATAGGTTATAGACCATATATAGTTAGGGATTAGCATTTACAAAACCTTATTTTACTCGCACAAAACCATTGAAATTCCATATATAGTTAGTTGCACTAACTATATATCGCGCACCCGCAATCCATTGCTAATGATGTCACATATTACATCATTCATGACATGGTCAGTGACATCACTGATGACATCACTGATGACATCTCAAATGACATCACTGATGACATCACTGACATCTCATTTGACATTACTGATCACATCACTGATGATATCATTTATGTGATAATACAATGAACATCTTCAGACTCTAATATAACCTTAGATACAATCAGTATAAACAGACACTCACAGACTGTCACTTATCCATGGAGTTACTCACACACCTACTCAGTCATGCAAAAGATTAATCACACCTCCATTTCCTCAACTATACAGTTATACACACCTTACTTATTCAAACATATACTAACACATATTTACTCTCTTATACAATCCCTGATACAAGTTCACAATGATCGATACAGCCACTCTCACATTCACTAGCTCTTATGTTCAGTTATTTATATATGTCAACTCTCACATGGACTGTGTTTTACATATGTACTTACTTTGACATGTAGCACTGAGATATCCATTCACTCACCAATACACTCATGCAGTCAGTCGACCGCCCATACAGCTGTTTCCACATGCACTTTTGAACCCATACATTTAGTTAATCAACTGCTCACACATCTATGCACAGAGTCATACACCTCCCAGCCACCCACACACATACTCAGTCTCCCATACAAACACTTGGGCAACCATTCAATAACCCATATAGTTACTCATATAGCTACTGATTTAAACATGCAGCAGTTTACAGAACAACATATATAATGATTGCCAAATTAAGACAGTTTAGTCACTAACCCATGCACTCAGTGAGACACATTTAATCACTCACTCATACAGTCAGTCATGCACCTACTAAATCCTTCATCCAGACACTTATACATCCACTCATTCTTCAATATGTAAGACATATTTTAACTTTACAGAAACATACAGTCACTGGGTGTTGTCATCAGTGATGTCATCAGTGAAGTCATTTGAGATGTCATCAGTGATGTCATCAGTGATGTCATTTGAGATGTCATCAGTGATGTCATCAGTGATGTCACTGACCATGTCATGAATGATGTAATATGTGACATCATTAGCAATGGATTGCGGGTGCGCGATATATAGTTAGTGCAACTAACTATATATGGAATTTCAATGGTTTTGTGCGAGTAAAATAAGGTTTTGTAAATGCTAATCCCTAACTATATATGGTCTATAACCTATGGTTTTTTCAGTAAATTTTCAAGGTTTTGTAAATGCAAATTCCTAACTATATATGGTCTATAACCTATGGTTTTTTCAGTGAATTTCATTGGTTTTTTAAAAGCTAATATCTATAGCTGTAAAATATATTCTTTATTACGTGACGTATCACTTAGCCCATGAGACGCCTCATTATGCATCGCATAACCGTGACGTATCGTCTCTGCAGCGCAAACCAAACCCGTAACGTAAGCGCGCCAGAGCACGCTTAAAGATATATATATATTTTTTTTACCTTAATTAGACAAAATCCACACGTGCACATATCACAAACGTTCCAAAAACACAATATGTCGGACTCCCATTACGCTGCCAGTTAGCTGCCCGGTTAACGCACCGGAAAGCACCTCTACCGCGAAAAATCGCAATATTTTTTTCTTTTGCCCCGCGGGCAACTTTAATAGCCCCCTCATCAATCCTAGGGGTTCACCTTACCCCTTTCCTTCATTTACACCTTTTTTTTTTCCACCTCTTGTCTCTCGATCTCCAGACTGTTTACAATGTTAACAGCCAATCAGCTACTCCTCAGACTCCCGTTACGCTGCCGGTTAGCTGCCCGGTTAGCTGCCCGGTTAGCTGCCCGGTTCGCGTACCGGGACGCGTCTCTACGGCGAAAAAAATCTGAATTTTTAAAAAAAAAAATTTTTGCCCCGCGTGGCTCTATAATATCCCCCTCATCAATCCTAGGGGGTCAGAAGGGGTCTACCTTGCCCCCTTTCCTTCATTTCCCCCTTTGTTTTGGCCTCCTCTTGTCTCTCGATCCTACCGAGAGACAAGATGGCGGCCGCTCCGGACTGTTTACAATGTTGACAGCCAATCAGCTACTCCTCAGACTCCCGTTACGCTGCCGGTTAGCTGCCCGGTTAGCTGCCCGGTTCGCGTACCGGGACGCGTCTCTACGGCGAAAAAATCGGAATTTTTTTTAAAATTTTTTTTTGCCCCGCGTGGCTCTATAATATCCCCCTCATCAATCCTAGGGGGTCAGAAGGGGTCTACCTTGCCCCCTTTCCTTTATTTCCCCCTTTGTTTTGGCCTCCTCTTGTCTCTCGATCCTACCGAGAGACAAGATGGCGGCCGCTCCGGACTGTTTAGAATGTTGACAGACACCAGAGAGCCAATCAGCTTCGCATCGCAAAGTTCCGATACGCGAAAAGTACGCGAACCGGAGCGCTGCCCGGAGCGCTGTTACAGATATATATCTTGTTTAAAACGTTAATTTCTCAAAATTCACTGAAGCACATATATTGAGACCTAGCAAAGGCACATCGGGCTAACAGTCCCTACAATTTTGCCAAGTTTCGTGCAAATCCATTCAGCCGTTCGGGCTAAAAGTGAGTCCAACCGCCCTATGGAAAAATGAATGGGAAAAACGTGTTTTGGGACCCCCCTTTTTTCTCGGCCCCCCCTTGAAGAACCCCCCCCAAATTTTCAGGGGCTGCTCAGAAACAAAATGTGCCATTTTCCTGAAAATTTCAGCCAATTCCGTCTACAAACGCCAAAGTTATTAGACATAGAATTTTCAGAAATCCCATAGGGAAAAAATCCTAACTATATATACCTACTGGCTATCGCCAGTAGGTAATATATATATATATATATATATATATATATATATATATATATATATATATATATATATATATATATATATATATATACATATATATATATATATATATATTTTATTCAATCGTGTGACATTGCCACATAATTATTTTATGCCGCTAGTTTCAATTGTGCGTAGAATTTAGATGCTTCATCTTACGGTTTTGTCAATCATGAATTCCTAGCACAGATTTTAATTAATCGTGTTTTAGTAATTGGTTTTTCTAGATTATGACATTTAAAAAAAATCGTATTTATGAAGAAAGTTAAACTTTTATAAATATTTATTTTAAATATTTATATTATGCATCTTTGCACAGATTTTGAAATGTGGCGCGCTTGACTATCTGTATTTTACAGACATAATCTTGTGGTAGTATACACGGAGTCTGTTGTCCATTTCTATTGCACAGTAAGTTGCACTTGCACTTTAAATTGAAGGAGGCTTCCCCATGTGACTTGTCATGTGATCAAGGTCCGAATAGGACCGAAACGCGTCATGGCAGAGGTGCTGGGTGAGAGAAAATAAAACTTTGCAGCACAACTTTGGGTCCGCGTTGTCTCTTTGGTGAAAAGTTTCCTGTGATGAGACGACTTTCAGCATGTTTACTTATGAAAGCTGAGCAGGCCAAGTGGTGGGAACATTGCTCCTTAAGTCGCTACTTGGAGGTGGGACGAATACCACGCGGGCTGCACATATTATTGGCCCCTAGCTATGAAAACCCTGAACCAAACATGCTGGCTGATTGGGCTGAAATTAACTTGGACTCCTCAAAGCGATTGGTAGTGCTTTTGGTAAAGTACGCTGAAAGCGATAGTGAAAAATTACAAGTGCAAATAGAGGCCCTGAATCAGGAAATTGCCAAGATCGATATAACACCTACAATAACAAAACTAAAAGAAGATATGTTGGCCCGACTATCCCGAGAGGAAGAAATCATCAAGAGACGTAAAAGTTTCAAGATCCAAAGGGATAGGTTGAACTATGAAAATGGGCAAATATTTACGTTTGCCAAAAAATATGTAAATGCAAAGGCAAGAAAACAACAGCAACAACAACAGCGGACTGCAGGGCCAGCCCAATCTACTGCCCTTGGGGAAGTACCAACCACTGTGACGACATTGGCGTCTGATCTAAGCTCAGCAATCGACAGCGGCTCAGACAATGAAACCAATCGTGCACAGAGAGCGGGGTTTCACAAGTACACCTTAGCACAGGAAGTAGACTGCCTGAAGCAGGATCGTCGACAAACACTGCGCTCAGGGGCACAAAATGCCCAAACTGCTCAGCAACAAGGACAGGGAATCGCAAGAGATGGGAGCGGCGGCAATGCCACAAACAGCAGCACAGTGCCAAAGAAACCGTACGTCAAGAAAATGAAGAAACAATGGAACCAGTAATTGTGAGCACAGATCAACGGAAGGAAGTACAAACAGTCATTAACGTATCGGACACACACCTAACTGAGAGGGACACAGCTATTCCATCATTGGATTTGTCATTCTGTCTGAAGGGAAATTTCAACTATGCAGATTGCCGAATTGACATGTACAAGTTCATAAGGAAGATCAAACTAAAAAAGTTCCATATGTTACAAGGGACAGGCAAATCGAAAACATCTTTGGCTATATCAGGGGCAACACCTCCAGGCTTAGCGGTACAAGATGTGAAACTCATGCAGGATCTCCATGATCTCTGTGAAGAGGGTAATATCACATCGGAACCCCTTAGCCAAATGCCTAGTCAACAAGCATGTGGGCCCCTTACTAAGTTCAGGCCCAAATCCAAGTTTTGCCCGATAATGCTTTGTGATAATATAGATATCTTTCACGACAAAGTAACACAGGAACTCAAAATCTTGTACAAAAAGCAGAATGAAATCAAAAAAAGATACACGGCAAGAGATGATGCATATCAAAAGCTCATATGGCTGAGATACCCGCCACCCCCTCTCAACACAATCCCCAAGGATGGGAAACCGGAAACAGTTCGGAAGTCTTTGGAAGACGGGAGGGAGTAACCCTCCCGGCCGTATTTATTAAAATATGAAACAAAATTAGAACATTAAATAAACAGTTTCATATTATGTACAATTTCATTACCACATTGCGATGTTTGGCTAACCTTAACAGATTCTCTAATACAAAGGTTCTCCTAGCCGAACTAACATCCTACAAAACATTTACTTGAAATTTTGAAATTGTACATCCTAACGTTTAAGGGCCAACGGCAAGGTCGTAACCGGTGTCAAGATCCCTAAACCAGAAATATCGCCCTCACTTGTGAGGAGCGGCCCAGAGGCGTACCTCAAGTGCAATTACCAATTTCCCTTGACTTGACGGGGGCCCCAATAAAACTCGACGCCACTTAGAGGTCGTACGAGGACTCGTGTGAGGTATCTAGAAGGTAGCGTAGACCCCCCCCCAAACCCCACACAACTTACCACATCTGCCGTCGCAGACGTCCTGGCCCCGGGAAATTCCCCAGGAGGGGGCTGTAACCCCTCCTACCCAGGAAGGGGCCTTGACCGCCTTTCCTTTTCTTTCGGCGACCCATCCTTAGAAGGGACCGCCTCCCCGTTGAGGGGCCAATGGCCACCTCCCCCGAGCGCTCCCATCCGTGCTGGGTGACGCCCACTCATAGGGATCTTCCAATTAGTGCTCACCGATCATGACCTTACCGCCCGACCAAAATAAATACGACAATGCTAACTAAATAACTAAACTAAAAAGACAGTAGCAACTACAATTTTATTAAAGCATGCTTATCAATGAACACTAAAGCAGAATTTCTTTATTTGCGAAACGTAACACAAATCGACCATTCTTTATTACATAATCAAAGTCATCACGATAAAACCACAACCTGTAAACGAAAATCAGAGTTATCCATCAACTTTATTCCAAAAACCACTTGCTGTCCTCAGGGGCTGGTGGGTGGGTCAAAATTGGCTCTTCGTTCCGTCTCGAGCTCACGTGCAGCGAGGAGGTGCAGCTTCAGAGCACAGGAACAAGAGGATGCCTTTGGATCTTGCTTCTCCTTTTATCCGTCTTCAGGGCGGGCGTAAACCCGCCCCTGCCTGCCCCTAGGGCGTGGCCAGCCGCGTCAGTGTCTAGGCCAACCCACTCTAGGGCGGGAAAAGGCGCGCCCCGGCTACGCCGCTTCGGGCATACCAGCCGAGACTCGCCTCCCGCCCAAGATGGCTTCCCGGGGGGATCGTGGTACTCTGCCATACGTTCGGGGGGACCGAGTGGTCGCCCCTTTCCATATGGCTGAGATACCCGCCACCCCCTCTCAACACAATCCCCAAGGATGGGAAACCGGAAACAGTTCGGAAGTCTTTGGAAGACGGGAGGGAGTAACCCTCCCGGCCGTATTTATTAAAATATGAAACAAAATTAGAACATTAAATAAACAGTTTCATATTATGTACAATTTCATTACCACATTGCGATGTTTGGCTAACCTTAACAGATTCTCTAATACAAAGGTTCTCCTAGCCGAACTAACATCCTACAAAACATTTACTTGAAATTTTGAAATTGTACATCCTAACGTTTAAGGGCCAACGGCAAGGTCGTAACCGGTGTCAAGATCCCTAAACCAGAAATATCGCCCTCACTTGTGAGGAGCGGCCCAGAGGCGTACCTCAAGTGCAATTACCAATTTCCCTTGACTTGACGGGGGCCCCAATAAAACTCGACGCCACTTAGAGGTCGTACGAGGACTCGTGTGAGGTATCTAGAAGGTAGCGTAGACCCCCCCCAAACCCCACACAACTTACCACATCTGCCGTCGCAGACGTCCTGGCCCCGGGAAATTCCCCAGGAGGGGGCTGTAACCCCTCCTACCCAGGAAGGGGCCTTGACCGCCTTTCCTTTTCTTTCGGCGACCCATCCTTAGAAGGGACCGCCTCCCCGTTGAGGGGCCAATGGCCACCTCCCCCGAGCGCTCCCATCCGTGCTGGGTGACGCCCACTCATAGGGATCTTCCAATTAGTGCTCACCGATCATGACCTTACCGCCACAGGCCGGATAGTTGACCGGCTATCCGGACCCCCCACAAAACTCCTACCTAAAGGTCATGGTGTAACGTTTTTAGCCATGCTAAGAAGTCTCCTATGAGTAACTCATTCCCCACCCGAGACAAATGCACTCCATCCCCCAAATACATACCATCATCATTAATACACCCGTGTGGAATAGAATGCAGTGCCTTGGAACGGAACAACCTACTCACTTTGTTATTAAGCTTCCTCACAGAATGATTTAAAGCAGGAACCGAAATAGCCCCCGCCACACTTTTCGTGGGATCATATGGGACCATGCAATTGTGCACCCTGGAACTCTCCTCGCTAACCAACTTACAGTGGAAAGCATCGCCTCAAGAAGAAGTCGTCTACCAGTGGTGACCAAATCATTACCCCCAAGATGTACTATGACTACAGACGGCGGTGACCTCGTCCGCCCTAGCAAACCCTCGAAAAATGATTGGAACTGGTCAATACCGAGACCGCCTCTTCCGTAGAAGGACACACTGTACCCGTATTCCCCAGCTACGTGAATCATATCACCTGCCTTGAATACGTCCGTGGCACGTCTCACGTATGAGTGGCCCACGACCCACACCTCCTTTTTCACAGCCGGTGATGTCTGACCGCTGGCCCGGTGTTGGGTCGACTGCAAAGTCCGCCCCGCCTCGTAGGCTTGCGCAACTGAAAACCAAGCAAAACAAGAAGCGTGAGTACATTGCTACAGCTTCACAACATGTGCAACCGCACATACCTTTTATAACAATTGGAGGACCAACGCCCCACCCGTTTAACTTGTTCCACATCCAGACCCCTGGCTGTAGCTTCTGTAGCAGCCCCTATCCGAAAGGAATGGGTCCCAAACTCGCCCGGGTTCAAGCCCGCAGCGGCAATCGACATCGCAAGCACCCGCTGAAACTGAAACTTTGTCAGTGGGGTGGCGTCAGCGTGTCTCAACAAGGTCCCCCCCCATGATGCCACCCTTCGTGTTAAATAATCTTCTAGACACCTTACCGGGCACATGGAGGACCCGGGAATCCTGCGTATGATTACGCAGTCACCCATCCCACTTTGATCGGTTTTGGACCTGACAAACGAGACCGTCATCGTCTCCCCTCTGATCTGGACGTGCTCCAGGCACAATCCTCCTGTCACATCCTGCTTGTTCCTCGCCACTAGTTCGCTTACCCGCATAGCCCCATGGAATGCCAGCGAAAAAGCGGCTCGGAATAACACCGTCTCAAACTGAGATGAACACGTAGCAGGGAGTCTGGATAACAACTGGGCCAGCCTATCTAAACCTATCGGGCGCCTTTCATCTACTCTGCGACCCTCAAGGCGTTGCCACCCTCGTAGCGCTTTCTGTACAACGAAAGACGCTGTCGGGTCAAGGATCCCGTGGGCCCTAGCAACAAAGGAAATGGCAGCCCGATGCCTCTGAGCTGTGGCCACCGATTTCCCGACCCGATGCAAGGACATCAGAAAATTCACCACCCACTCTTCCTGGCCCCAAAGCTCCTCTCTATCAGTCCCCAAAAAGGCCAAATAGGACCGGAACGCCCCTTCATATGCCTTCCTCGTCCTGGGTGCTAAACTCTCTCCCACGAGGTTACGAAGTTCGGGGCACCGAGAGACCAGAGAGCTTCGGGAAAGGGTGCCGGCTCCGGGTCCGCTGTGGGAAGAAAACCCCAGAAAGCCTGCATACGAAAACGAGACAGTGCATCAGCTGCCTGGTTCATTACCCCTGGGACATGTCTTGCTTTGAATAACACATTCAATTGCATACACAGTAAAACAATTTCTTTGAGTAGTCTCAAAATCCACTTGCATCGTGCTGCCTGGCTATTGATGCACTCGACCACGGTCATATTGTCAGACCAGAATACCACAGAGTGATCCATGAACCCTTCGGGCCAAGTTCTCAGGGCTACTAAAATGGGGAAAAGTTCCAGGAAAGCAATGTTACTTGTCAGCCCACTGTCATGCCACCCTGTCGGCCACTTTTGTGCAGACCATCTTGTGCCGAAGATGGCACCAAAACCTATACTCCCTGCCGAATCCGTCCACAGCCCCAGCTCATCAGAGGACACGGCTGGTTTATTCCAGACGACTCGACCATTGAAATCCGCCAGGAATGCCAACCAAATGCGCATGTCCTGGCGGACCTCAGCCGAGAGCCTCGTGCGGTGATGGCCCTCTTTCAGGCCGACCATGGCTTGAGCAATCGAACGAGAAAAGGGGCGGGCCATTGGTATAACCCTCAGGGCAAAATTCAACTGGCCAACTAGCTGCTGTAACTGATGCAGCTTAACCTTGGATACATTTAAGCATATTTTCAGAGATGTCCTGAACTTTGACACTTTTTCGGCAGGTAAACGAAAACACCCTTCCTCGGAATCCAACTCGATCCCCAGAAACTCGAGGCAAGTGGAAGGCCCCACAGTCTTACCCGGTGCCAATGGCACGCCAAACTGATTCATCAAAACACAAAATTGAGCCAAAGCCTGCCCACATTCCGGATCCCCGGCTGCCCCCAGGAACAAAAAATCATCAAGGTAATGCATCACATTTCGGAAACCCGTCTTCCTTGTGAAGACCCATTGTAGAAAAGTACTGAATTTTTCGAAATAGGCACAAGATATAGAGCACCCCATCGGCATACACCTATCCATGTAATAATGACCCTGAAACATGCAACCTAGGAGACGCTGATCGACTGGATGTACCGGGAGCAACCGGAACGCTGACTCGATATCAGATTTTGCCATCAGCGCCCCGGGCCCCAGGCGATTCAAAATGGCTACGGCCTCATCGAAGGATGCGTACCGCACCGAACACACTTCCGGGTCTATCGCTTCGTTTACGGAAAGACCACGTGGGGCTGATAAATTGTGTATCAGCCGAAACTCACCCGGGTCCTTCTTTGGGACCACACCTAAAGGGGAACAAACAAAGTTAGGAACCGGTGGTACACTAAACGGACCGGCGACTCGCCCTCGAGTCACCTCTTTCCTGATCTTATCCTGTACCACGGTCGTATGCTGGAAGACCGATAGCTGATTTTTACATTTCGCTGCACCTTGAAAGTCCCCCACTGGGATGCGGAAACCATAAGAAAACCCGTTCCGCAACACCCCAGCAGAAGTACGATCCGGGTATTCACTGAGCCAAGGAATCATCGCCAAGGTATCAATCGGGGTAGGTAAAGGCGCCCCTCGGACTATATTAGACCTGTTTGGCGCCTCCTCTACCCCCGTTATCGCCCGTTTTGGCTCTGCACGTGGACTCAGGATGGGATGATTGCCCACACCCACTACATTCGTGCCTAAATTTGCACGATCCCTGGGGCCTGGTACATTTACCCCTGTTGAAGTTCCAACAAACCCCCCTTTTTCCTGTATTTCCGGCAGGCCTCGAGTAATTGTCGGTACCTGTACCTGATCGAAAGGGCGTCCCCGCATACTGGCGGTAGGATTCGCCAACGTTACTTCCCACCAATGGCACTTTCAACATACCAGTCTCCTTCATTTTATCCCAAGACACAGAATCATAACAATCCCAAGTTAAGCTTTTATCATGTTCTTTAGCCTTTCTAAACAGATTATCATAGCAGAACCAATGGTTACCCTCATGTGACACCGAGTACCCCATGATTCGAGACTGATAAATCGGCAATTCGTGCAGCAGATCGGGCCTTCGTTCCCCCAAGATTGATGTAAAGACCCCCCACGCTTTGCCCCAATTGCCAATATTTTCGTTCACCTTAAAGGCGGCCATTTTTGCGCGCCAAACACTCGGATGCATGAGATCCTTCTGGCCCTTAACATGCTCCATTTCATAGTGATCAGTAAGCAACGAGAAAATGTTTACATATTCTCCCGCCCATATCTTCTCCTTGATAGCCAAGGGAACATGCTGACCCACCCTTTCCCTCCGAGAAGGTGCTGACTCATCCCTTGCAATCGGCAATGGCCGCTTACCTGAACCGGACGGCGTCTCTGCGACCGAACCTGTCCCCTGTGGCTTCTCTACTACCGCAGCCGGTGTGGATACCTTCGCTGCTTCCCGTGACTCACGCAATTGCTTCATCAGCACCTGCGCGTCGACAGCCGTGGCGCCCTCACTATCTTTACCCAACCACGCTGCTAGTTGTGCTGCCAGCTCAGGCGGCATATCGTCCCCGGACACGGGGGTGACCACAACGGGAATCGGATTCCCTCCCTCCGGCACGGGGGTGGGTGTCTCTAGCGGGGCACTAGGGCCCGGGATGTCTTCCACAGCTCTCCCTCTCCTGGGCCTCTTGTTTTTCCCTCCCGGGGCTGCTCCCGCCAAAGGACGTTTCGGTCCCCCTTCCTCGTTTTCATCCATTCGCCTCTTTAACTCAGTCATCTCTTTCATAAGAACGCGCAGCATCTGGTCAGTAGTCATGCGCTTTCCCGCCTTCTTTGGCATTCTCCAACAGTGTATCTGGAAAACAAACAAAAAAGATTACAACGCTCAAAATTGGCTCTTCGTTCCGTCTCGAGCTCACGTGCAGCGAGGAGGTGCAGCTTCAGAGCACAGGAACAAGAGGATGCCTTCGGATCTTGCTTCTCCTTTTATCCGTCTTCAGGGCGGGCGTAAACCCGCCCCTGCCTGCCCCTAGGGCGTGGCCAGCCGCGTCAGTGTCTAGGCCAACCCACTCTAGGGCGGGAAAAGGCGCGCCCCGGCTACGCCGCTTCGGGCATACCAGCCGAGACTCGCCTCCCGCCCAAGATGGCTTCCCGGGGGGATCGTGGTACTCTGCCATACGTTCGGGGGGACCGAGTGGTCGCCCCTTTCCATGAAGAAGTTAAAATCGAACAAGAACTTAATCATACGACAAGGGTGGAAACATCTTGCTCATGCCATACAACATGTACATGGAGGAGGCAATGAGCCAATTAAGTGATACAAACTGCTATAGGCGTAGTGACATGATGACAGTAAAAGCATCCTGGGACATCTTCTACTCGAGCTTGATAGCTTGGAAAAGTACCGGACTGTTATCTACTGAAGAGTTTCATTTTCTTAAAAATGATAATCCCATAATGCCTGTGGTATATTTTATACCCAAAATTCATAAAAATAAGACCTGTCCTCCTGGCAGGCCAATAATATCTGCATGTGGTAGTATCATGTAAAATGCAAGTAAATATGTTGATTACTTCCTCCAAGAATCTGTAAGAACATTGCCATTGTTCATATTGGACACTGTTGACTTGCTTCGCAAATAGAACAATGTGAAATGGGGTGATGATATGCTATTGATTTCTATGGATGTTTCCTCCCTATATACCAGCATACATCATAGGGATGGCCTCAAGGCAGTGGATCACTACCTTATACAATGCCCAACGTGTTATTCAGAACATAACAAGATGCTAATAGCTATAATCACTATGTGCTTGGAGAACAACTTATTTTTGTTCGGGAAACAGGTTATTCAGCAGATCAGAGGCGTAGCTATGGGGGCATGCTTTTTCCCTGCTACGTCTGCCTTCACATGGGACTGTGGGAAAGGCAGGTACTATTGTCAAAGGACAACTCATTTGTTAATACACACATAGTTCACATGTTTAGATACATTGATGACCTGCTGCTTATCTGGAAAGTGATGGAGAGTGATGCTACAATCTTTGTTGACTCTCTAAATTATAACAACATGAATCTGCACTTTACCAGTCACATTAGCAAGTCTTCAGTATTCTTTCTTGACTTAGAAATATTCATCTCCAATAACCTCCTCAATACCAGGCTGCACAGGAAAAGCACGGCAGGTAACTCCTTGCTACAAGCAGGGAGTAATCACCCTGCCCATCTAATCCGCAGCATCCCATATGGAGAGATTTTGCGGATTAGGAGAATTTGCAGCCTTGACACTGATTGTTGAACTGCGCAAAGGGAGTGTCGATCAAGATTCAAGGAGAGAGATTATAAACCTCTAGTGATTGACAATGCAACTAGAAGAGCTAATGCACACAATAGATCTCAGGCGTTGGAGACTAGACGAGAGGTTAGACCAAGTACAGTAAAGGAACAACCACTGAGGCTGTATTAACATATAGCAATCAACATCGTGCTATCAGGAAAATCGTTACAAAGAATTGGCCCCTGATGAGAAATGATCCTGTACTTGGTGAGAGACTAACACGCTCCCCTAACTTGACTTTTAGGAGAGCTAATGCTATGAGCAACACCCTAGTCTCCAGTAGCCCAGAAATAAAAAACTGTGATTTGTGGATCTTGGGAAGTAAGGGACTTATAAAATGTGCAACATGTAAGGCATGCAAACAAGGGGTAAATAAAACTGAATACTCTAGCCCCTTTAAGAACAAACCTGTGAAAATTGACAAAAAATTGACATGCCGAACAGAATTTGCTATATAGGTGCTGAAGTGTCCTTGTGGATTAAAATATGTGGGGAGCACAAAACCCCAATGCCACAAAAGAATACTCCAGCACTTACGAGCAATCAAGAATGGCGATGAGACATACCCTGTTGCCAGGCACTTTGAAACCATGCATTCCAAGAATCCAGATGAGTTGAGATACTATATAGTGGATTGCATTCCCCCTTTAAGGAGAGGTGGAGATAGAAATGCCAAATTAAGAAAATTAGAGACTAATGCCCAGATGCATCAACCTTTTTAGGAAGTGCAAACGGTGCGATTCACAAAAATCGGCCTTTTGCACTTCCTAAATTGGTTACTGGGATGCATGAAGCATTTTTTGAAAATCGCTATTTTTTGCGAGTTCCAAAAATGCGATTGCTTTTAAGGAATCGCAAATTTGCGATTCCTTAAAAGCAATGCATCATCCTCAAAACATTTGCGATTTTACAAATTGCAAATGCAAATTACCACGAAGTTGAACTTCGTGGTAATTTGCAAAAATGTTTAAAAACGCATAAAAAATTCATTTTTTAAACGTGTACGTTACAGGCACACATGTCCTTAGGACATGTGTGTATGTAACTCACATGTAAAAGTGCATTTCATGGGTGCAGGGGGGGGTCCTTTGGACCCCCCTCTCCACCCTTGAAAGGCTTTGATGCATTCCGATTTGAAATTGCGAATTCGCAATTCCCATTCATTCCTATGGGCATTTCAGCCCATAGGAATGAATGGGAATTGCGGATTCGCTATTTGGAACTCGCAATTTTATTGGAATTCGGTAAAAATTGCGATTTTTACCGAATCTCAATAAAATAGCGAAATTAATGATGCATTGCCATTTGCGATTCCTTATTTGCGATTCCTTATTTTTCGCAAATAAGGAATCGCAAATGACAACGTTGATGCATCTAGGGGCTGGTACATACTTGAGATGGATACAAAGAGTCCCAATGGTTTGAACTCCACTGAAGATGTTTTTACATATTTATGAAATGATTCTGTTTTAATTGTAAATATCTTCTAGTGTTTTGTACATCTATGTATTCAAAAAAAGTTTGCCGCTTGCTGAGAAAAAAACATATTTAATATTGATTTTAATCACTTATTTATTTCACATTTTGGTATAGGTACACATATTGTTTTCACTTGCACTTTATTTGGACGAAATGCTGAATTCTCCACTTGGGCTGTATTCAGTCGTGTGACATTGCCATATAATTATTTTATGCCGCTAGTTTCAATTGTGCGTAGAATTTAGATGCTTCATCTTACGGTTTTGTCAATCATGAATTCCTAGCACAGATTTTAATTAATCGTGTTTTAGTAATTGGATTTTTCTAGATTATGACATTTAAAAAAAATCGTATTTATGATGAAAGTTAAACTTATATAAATATTTATTTTAAATATTTATATTATGCATCTTTGCACAGATTTTGAAATGTGGCGCGCTTGACTATCTGTATTTTACAGACATAATCTTGTGGTAGTATACACAGAGTCTGTTGTCCGTTTCTATTGCACAGTAACTTGCACTTGCACTTTAAATAGAAGGAGGCTTTCCCATGTGACTTGTCATGTGATTAGGGTCCGAGTAGGACCGAAACGCGTCATGGCGGAGGAGCTGCGTGAGAGAAAATAAAACTTAGCAGCACGACTTTGGGGTCCGCGTTGTCTCTTTGGTGAAAAGATTCCTGTGGTGAGACGACTTTCAGCATATATATATATATATATATATATATATATATATATAGATATATATATATAAAAAATACAAAGTGTCCCAAGAGAGGAGCCTCACACGTCAGGAATCACACCACATCGTAGGCGGCAGAGTCAGCAGCATGCACCACGCGTTCCTAATGCCATGCACATTTCGAGCTGTAAGACGCTCTTGTTCACTGGCAAGGAAGGCAGGAAACAGAGTGCAAAGAACAGAGGTTTATTTATGGATGCGTGACGAGCGAACGCACCGTACGCGACTTCATATTACTATGGGAAAAAAAGAATCTGATTGGTTGAAATAATTTTCATT
>NW_028253425.1:0-29159 GCF_964263255.1 Lissotriton vulgaris | reverse complement strand
CATTTTTGCTCGAACATTAAATGCCTCCAAATGGTATTTAATTAACTTCCCGGGGTGAAGAAACCCTTTTTGAGAACTCAGAGTGAGTAAATTGGCCATTTTCATGCACTTTTAACCATTCCATAAATCTTGTGTTTTGGGCCCCTGGAAGCATGAAAATCACTTTAAACATGCTAATTTTAGCTCTAACACTGATGATCCACCTACAAATGTGAACTGACGTTCAAAAATAAAACATTTGAAAACGGACCATTTTCTACATTTCTGAAGCATGACGTAATGGGGGGGTGTTATCTCTTTTGTCGAAAATCAGCCGTTTTTGCTCGAACATTAAATGCCTCCAAATGGTATTTTATTAACTTCCCGAGCCCCTGGAAGCATGAAAATAACTTTAAACATGCTAATTTTAGCTCTAACACTGATGATCCACCTACAAATGTGAACTGACGTTCAAAAATAAAACATTTGAAAACGGACCATTTTCCACATTTCTGAAGCATGACGTAATGGGGGGGTGTTAACTCTTTTGTCGAAAATCAGCCGTTTTTGCTCGAACATTAAATGCCTCCAAATGGTATTTATTTCACTTCCCGAGCCCCTGGAAGCATGAAAATCACTTTAAACATGCTAATTTTAGCTCTAACACTGATGATCCACCTACAAATGTGAACTGACGTTCAAAAATAAAGCATTTGAAAACGGACCATTTTCCACATTTCTGAAGCATGACGTAATGGGGGGGTGTTATCTCTTTTGTCGAAAATCAGCCGTTTTTGCTCGAACATTAAATGCCTCCAAATGGTATTTAATTAACTTCCCGGGGTGAAGAAACCCTTTTTGAGAACTCAGAGTGAGTAAATTGGCCATTTTCATGCGCTTTTAACCATTCCATTAATCTTGTGTTTTGGGCCCCTGGAAGCATGAAAATCACTTTAAACATGCTAATTTTAGCTCTAACACTGATGATCCACCTACAAATGTGAACTGACGTTCAAAAATAAAACATTTGAAAACGGACCATTTTCCACATTTCTGAAGCATGACGTAATGGGGGGTGTTATCTCTTTTGTCGAAAATCAGCCGTTTTTGCTCGAACATTAAATGCCTCCAAATGGTATTTAATTAACTTCCCGGGGTGAAGAAACCCTTTTTGAGAACTCAGAGTGAGTAAATTGGCCATTTTCATGCACTTTTAACCATTCCATAAATCTTGTGTTTTGGGCCCCTGGAAGCATGAAAATCACTTTAAACATGCTAATTTTAGCTCTAACACTGATGATCCACCTACAAATGTGAACTGACGTTCAAAAATAAAACATTTGAAAACGGACCATTTTCCACATTTCTGAAGCATGACGTAATGGGGGGGTGTTATCTCTTTTGTCGAAAATCAGCCGTTTTTGCTCGAACATTAAATGCCTCCAAATGGTATTTAATTAACTTCCCGGGGTGAAGAAACCCTTTTTGAGAACTCAGAGTGAGTAAATTGGCCATTTTCATGCGCTTTTAACCATTCCATTAATCTTGTGTTTTGGGCCCCTGGAAGCATGAAAATCACTTTAAACATGCTAATTTTAGCTCTAACACTGATGATCCACCTACAAATGTGAACTGACGTTCAAAAATAAAACATTTGAAAACGGACCATTTTCCACATTTCTGAAGCATGACGTAATGGGGGGGTGTTATCTCTTTTGTCGAAAATCAGCCGTTTTTGCTCGAACATTAAATGCCTCCAAATGGTATTTAATTAACTTCCCGGGGTGAAGAAACCCTTTTTGAGAACTCAGAGTGAGTAAATTGGCCATTTTCATGCACTTTTAACCATTCCATAAATCTTGTGTTTTGGGCCCCTGGAAGCATGAAAATCACTTTAAACATGCTAATTTTAGCTCTAACACTGATGATCCACCTACAAATGTGAACTGACGTTCAAAAATAAAACATTTGAAAACGGACCATTTTCCACATTTCTGAAGCATGACGTAATGGGGGGGTGTTATCTCTTTTGTCGAAAATCAGCCGTTTTTGCTCGAACATTAAATGCCTCCAAATGGTATTTAATTAACTTCCCGAGCCCCTGGAAGCATGAAAATCACTTTAAACATGCTAATTTTAGCTCTAACACTGATGATCCACCTACAAATGTGAACTGACGTTCAAAAATAAAACATTTGAAAACGGACCATTTTCCACATTTCTGAAGCATGACGTAATGGGGGGGTGTTATCTCTTTTGTCGAAAATCAGCCGTTTTTGCTCGAACATTAAATGCCTCCAAATGGTATTTAATTAACTTCCCGAGCCCCTGGAAGCATGAAAATCACTTTAAACATGCTAATTTTAGCTCTAACACTGATGATCCACCTACAAATGTGAACTGACGTTCAAAAATAAAACATTTGAAAACGGACCATTTTCCACATTTCTGAAGCATGACGTAATGGGGGGGTGTTATCTCTTTTGTCGAAAATCAGCCGTTTTTGCTCGAACATTAAATGCCTCCAAATGGTATTTAATTAACTTCCCGAGCCCCTGGAAGCATGAAAATCACTTTAAACATGCTAATTTTAGCTCTAACACTGATGATCCACCTACAAATGTGAACTGACGTTCAAAAATAAAACATTTGAAAACGGACCATTTTCCACATTTCTGAAGCATGACGTAATGGGGGGGTGTTATCTCTTTTGTCGAAAATCAGCTGTTTTTGCTCGAACATTAAATGCCTCCAAATGGTATTTAATTAACTTCCCGGGGTGAAGAAACCCTTTTTGAGAACTCAGAGTGAGTAAATTGGCCATTTTCATGCACTTTTAACCATTCCATAAATCTTGTGTTTTGGGCCCCTGGAAGCATGAAAATCACTTTAAACATGCTAATTTTAGCTCTAACACTGATGATCCACCTACAAATGTGAACTGACGTTCAAAAATAAAACATTTGAAAACGGACCATTTTCCACATTTCTGAAGCATGACGTAATGGGGGGGTGTTATCTCTTTTGTCGAAAATCAGCCGTTTTTGCTCGAACATTAAATGCCTCCAAATGGTATTTAATTAACTTCCCGAGCACCTGGAAGCATGAAAATCACTTTAAACATGCTAATTTTAGCTCTAACACTGATGATCCACCTACAAATGTGAACTGACGTTCAAAAATAAAACATTTGAAAACGGACCATTTTCCACATTTCTGAAGCATGACATAATGGGGGGGTGTTATCTCTTTTGTCGAAAATCAGCCGTTTTTGCTCGAACATTAAATGCCTCCAAATGGTATTTAATTAACTTCCCGAGCCCCTGGAAGCATGAAAATCACTTTAAACATGCTAACTTTAGCTCTAACACTGATGATCCACCTACAAATGTGAACTGACGTTCAAAAATAAAACATTTGAAAACGGACCATTTTCCACATTTCTGAAGCATGACGTAATGGGGGGGTGTTATCTCTTTTGTCGAAAATCAGCCGTTTTTGCTCGAACATTAAATGCCTCCAAATGGTATTTAATTAACTTCCCGGGGTGAAGAAACCCTTTTTGAGAACTCAGAGTGAGTAAATTGGCCATTTTCATGCACTTTTAACCATTCCATAAATCTTGTGTTTTGGGCCCCTGGAAGCATGAAAATCACTTTAAACATGCTAATTTTAGCTCTAACACTGATGATTCACCTACAAATGTGAACTGACGTTCAAAAATAAAACATTTGAAAACGGACCATTTTCCACATTTCTGAAGCATGACGTAATGGGGGGGTGTTATCTCTTTTGTCGAAAATCAGCCGTTTTTGCTCGAACATTAAATGCCTCCAAATGGTATTTAATTAACTTCCCGAGCCCCTGGAAGCATGAAAATCACTTTAAACATGCTAATTTTAGCTCTAACACTGATGATCCACCTACAAATGTGAACTGACGTTCAAAAATAAAACATTTGAAAACGGACCATTTTCCACATTTCTGAAGCATGACGTAATGGGGGGGTGTTATCTCTTTTGTCGAAAATCAGCCGTTTTTGCTCGAACATTAAATGCCTCCAAATGGTATTTAATTAACTTCCCGGGGTGAAGAAACCCTTTTTGAGAACTCAGAGTGAGTAAATTGGCCATTTTCATGCACTTTTAACCATTCCATAAATCTTGTGTTTTGGGCCCCTGGAAGCATGAAAATCACTTTAAACATGCTAATTTTAGCTCTAACACTGATGATCCACCTACAAATGTGAACTGACGTTCAAAAATAAAACATTTGAAAACGGACCATTTCCCACATTTCTGAAGCATGACGTAATGGGGGGGTGTTATCTCTTTTGTCGAAAATCAGCCGTTTTTGCTCGAACATTAAATGCCTCCAAATGGTATTTAATTAACTTCCCGAGCCCCTGGAAGCATGAAAATCACTTTAAACATGCTAATTTTAGCTCTAACACTGATGATCCACCTACAAATGTGAACTGACATTCAAAAATAAAACATTTGAAAACGGACCATTTTCCACATTTCTGAAGCATGACGTAATGGGGGGGTGTTATCTCTTTTGTCGAAAATCAGCCATTTTTGCTCGAACATTAAATGCCTCCAAATGGTATTTAATTAACTTCCCGGGGTGAAGAAACCCTTTTTGAGAACTCAGAGTGAGTAAATTGGCCATTTTCATGCACTTTTAACCATTCCATAAATCTTGTGTTTTGGGCCCCTGGAAGCATGAAAATCACTTTAAACATGCTAATTTTAGCTCTAACACTGATGATCCACCTACAAATGTGAACTGACGTTCAAAAATAAAACATTTGAAAACGGACCATTTTCCACATTTCTGAAGCATGACGTAATGGGGGGGGTGTTATCTCTTTTGTCGAAAATCAGCCGTTTTTGCTCGAACATTAAATGCCTCCAAATGGTATTTAATTAACTTCCCGAGCCCCTGGAAGCATGAAAATCACTTTAAACATGCTAATTTTAGCTCTAACACTGATGATCCACCTACAAATGTGAACTGACGTTCAAAAATAAAACATTTGAAAACGGACCATTTTCCACATTTCTGAAGCATGACGTAATGGGGGGGTGTTAACTCTTTTGTCGAAAATCTGCCGTTTTTGCTCGAACATTAAATGCCTCCAAATGGTATTTATTTCACTTCCCGAGCCCCTGGAAGCATGAAAATCACTTTAAACATGCTAATTTTAGCTCTAACACTGATGATCCACCTACAAATGTGAACTGACGTTCAAAAATAAAACATTTGAAAACGGACCATTTTCCACATTTCTGAAGCATGACGTAATGGGGGGGTGTTATCTCTTTTGTCGAAAATCAGCCGTTTTTGCTCGAACATTAAATGCCTCCAAATGGTATTTAATTAACTTCCCGGGGTGAAGAAACCCTTTTTGAGAACTCAGAGTGAGTAAATTGGCCATTTTCATGCGCTTTTAACCATTCCATTAATCTTGTGTTTTGGGCCCCTGGAAGCATGAAAATCACTTTAAACATGCTAATTTTAGCTCTAACACTGATGATCCACCTACAAATGTGAACTGACGTTCAAAAATAAAACATTTGAAAACGGACCATTTTCCACATTTCTGAAGCATGACGTAATGGGGGGGTGTTATCTCTTTTGTCGAAAATCAGCCGTTTTTGCTCGAACATTAAATGCCTCCAAATGGTATTTAATTAACTTCCCGGGGTGAAGAAACCCTTTTTGAGAACTCAGAGTGAGTAAATTGGCCATTTTCATGCACTTTTAACCATTCCATAAATCTTGTGTTTTGGGCCCCTGGAAGCATGAAAATCACTTTAAACATGCTAATGTTAGCTCTAACACTGATGATCCACCTACAAATGTGAACTGACGTTCAAAAATAAAACATTTGAAAACGGACCATTTTCCACATTTCTGAAGCATGACGTAATGGGGGGGTGTTATCTCTTTTGTCGAAAATCAGCCGTTTTTGCTCGAACATTAAATGCCTCCAAATGGTATTTAATTAACTTCCCGAGCCCCTGGAAGCATGAAAATCACTTTAAACATGCTAATTTTAGCTCTAACACTGATGATCCACCTACAAATGTGAACTGACGTTCAAAAATAAAACATTTGAAAACGGACCATTTTCCACATTTCTGAAGCATGACGTAATGGGGGGGTGTTATCTCTTTTGTCGAAAATCAGCCGTTTTTGCTCGAACATTAAATGCCTCCAAATGGTATTTAATTAACTTCCCGGGGTGAAGAAACCCTTTTTGAGAACTCAGAGTGAGTAAATTGGCCATTTTCATGCACTTTTAACCATTCCATAAATCTTGTGTTTTGGGCCCCTGGAAGCATGAAAATAACTTTAAACATGCTAATTTTAGCTCTAACACTGATGATCCACCTACAAATGTGAACTGACGTTCAAAAATAAAACATTTGAAAACGGACCATTTTCCACATTTCTGAAGCATGACGTAATGGGGGGTGTTATCTCTTTTGTCGAAAATCAGCCGTTTTTGCTCGAACATTAAATGCCTCCAAATGGTATTTAATTAACTTCCCGAGCCCCTGGAAGCATGAAAATCACCTTAAACATGCTAATTTTAGCTCTAACACTGATGATCCACCTACAAATGTGAACTGACGTTCAAAAATAAAACATTTGAAAACGGACCATTTTCCACATTTCTGAAGCATGACGTAATGGGGGGGTGTTATCTCTTTTGTCGAAAATCAGCCGTTTTTGCTCGAACATTAAATGCCTCCAAATGGTATTTAATTAACTTCCCGAGCCCCTGGAAGCATGAAAATCACTTTAAACATGCTAATTTTAGCTCTAACACTGATGATCCACCTACAAATGTGAACTGACGTTCAAAAATAAAACATTTGAAAACGGACCATTTTCCACATTTCTGAAGCATGACGTAATGGGGGGGTGTTATCTCTTTTGTCGAAAATCAGCCGTTTTTGCTCGAACATTAAATGCCTCCAAATGGTATTTAATTAACTTCCCGAGCCCCTGGAAGCATGAAAATCACTTTAAACATGCTAATTTTAGCTCTAACACTGATGATCCACCTACAAATGTGAACTGACGTTCAAAAATAGAACATTTGAAAACGGACCATTTTCCACATTTCTGAAGCATGACGTAACTGGGGGGTGTTATCTCTTTTGTCGAAAATCAGCCGTTTTTGCTCGAACATTAAATGCCTCCAAATGGTATTTATTTCACTTCCCGAGCCCCTGGAAGCATGAAAATCACTTTAAACATGCTAATTTTAGCTCTAACACTGATGATCCACCTACAAATGTGAACTGACGTTCAAAAATAAAACATTTGAAAACGGACCATTTTCCACATTTCTGAAGCATGACGTAATGGGGGGGTGTTATCTCTTTTGTCGAAAATCAGCCGTTTTTGCTCGAACATTAAATGCCTCCAAATGGTATTTAATTAACTTCCCGAGCCCCTGGAAGCATGAAAATCACTTTAAACATGCTAATTTTAGCTCTAACACTGATGATCCACCTACAAATGTGAACTAACGTTCAAAAATAAAACATTTGAAAACGGACCATTTTCCAAATTTCTGAAGCATGACGTAATGGGGGGGTGTTATCTCTTTTGTCGAAAATCAGCCGTTTTTGCTCGAACATTAAATGCCTCCAAATGGTATTTAATTAACTTCCCGGGGTGAAGAAACCCTTTTTGAGAACTCAGAGTGAGTAAATTGGCCATTTTCATGCACTTTTAACCATTCCATACATCTTGTGTTTTGGGCCCCTGGAAGCATGAAAATCACTTTAAACATGCTAATTTTAGCTCTAACACTGATGATCCACCTACAAATGTGAACTGACGTTCAAAAATAAAACATTTGAAAACGGACCATTTTCCACATTTCTGAAGCATGACGTAATGGGGGGGTGTTATCTCTTTTGTCGAAAATCAGCCGTTTTTGCTCGAACATTAAATGCCTCCAAATGGTATTTAATTAACTTCCCGAGCCCCTGGAAGCATGAAAATCACTTTAAACATGCTAATTTTAGCTCTAACACTGATGATCCACCTACAAATGTGAACTGACGTTCAAAAATAAAACATTTGAAAACGGACCATTTTCCACATTTCTGAAGCATGACGTAATGGGGGGGTGTTATCTCTTTTGTCGAAAATCAGCCGTTTTTGCTCGAACATTAAATGCCTCCAAATGGTATTTAATTAACTTCCCGGGGTGGAGAAACCCTTTTTGAGAACTCAGAGTGAGTAAATTGGCCATTTTCATGCACTTTTAACCATTCCATAAATCTTGTGTTTTGGGCCCCTGGAAGCATGAAAATAACTTTAAACATGCTAATTTTAGCTCTAACACTGATGATCCACCTACAAATGTGAACTGACGTTCAAAAATAAAACATTTGAAAACGGACCATTTTCCACATTTCTGAAGCATGACGTAATGGGGGGGTGTTATCTCTTTTGTCGAAAATCAGCCGTTTTTGCTCGAACATTAAATGCCTCCAAATGGTATTTAATTAACTTCCCGAGCCCCTGGAAGCATGAAAATCACCTTAAACATGCTAATTTTAGCTCTAACACTGATGATCCACCTACAAATGTGAACTGACGTTCAAAAATAAAACATTTGAAAACGGACCATTTTCCACATTTCTGAAGCATGACGTAATGGGGGGGTGTTATCTCTTTTGTCGAAAATCAGCCGTTTTTGCTCGAACATTAAATGCCTCCAAATGGTATTTAATTAACTTCCCGAGCCCCTGGAAGCATGAAAATCACTTTAAACATGCTAATTTTAGCTCTAACACTGATGATCCACCTACAAATGTGAACTGACGTTCAAAAATAAAACATTTGAAAACGGACCATTTTCCACATTTCTGAAGCATGACGTAATGGGGGGGTGTTATCTCTTTTGTCGAAAATCAGCCGTTTTTGCTCGAACATTAAATGCCTCCAAATGGTATTTAATTAACTTCCCGAGCCCCTGGAAGCATGAAAATCACTTTAAACATGCTAATTTTAGCTCTAACACTGATGATCCACCTACAAATGTGAACTGACGTTCAAAAATAAAACATTTGAAAACGGACCATTTTCCACATTTCTGAAGCATGACGTAATTGGGGGGTGTTATCTCTTTTGTCGAAAATCAGCCGTTTTTGCTCGAACATTAAATGCCTCCAAATGGTATTTATTTCACTTCCCGAGCCCCTGGAAGCATGAAAATCACTTTAAACATGCTAATTTTAGCTCTAACACTGATGATCCACCTACAAATGTGAACTGACGTTCAAAAATAAAACATTTGAAAACGGACCATTTTCCACATTTCTGAAGCATGACGTAATGGGGGGGTGTTATCTCTTTTGTCGAAAATCAGCCGTTTTTGCTCGAACATTAAATGCCTCCAAATGGTATTTAATTAACTTCCCGAGCCCCTGGAAGCATGAAAATCACTTTAAACATGCTAATTTTAGCTCTAACACTGATGATCCACCTACAAATGTGAACTAACGTTCAAAAATAAAACATTTGAAAACGGACCATTTTCCACATTTCTGAAGCATGACGTAATGGGGGGGTGTTATCTCTTTTGTCGAAAATCAGCCGTTTTTGCTCGAACATTAAATGCCTCCAAATGGTATTTAATTAACTTCCCGGGGTGAAGAAACCCTTTTTGAGAACTCAGAGTGAGTAAATTGGCCATTTTCATGCACTTTTAACCATTCCATACATCTTGTGTTTTGGGCCCCTGGAAGCATGAAAATCACTTTAAACATGCTAATTTTAGCTCTAACACTGATGATCCACCTACAAATGTGAACTGACGTTCAAAAATAAAACATTTGAAAACGGACCATTTTCCACATTTCTGAAGCATGACGTAATGGGGGGGTGTTATCTCTTTTGTCGAAAATCAGCCGTTTTTGCTCGAACATTAAATGCCTCCAAATGGTATTTAATTAACTTCCCGAGCCCCTGGAAGCATGAAAATCACTTTAAACATGCTAATTTTAGCTCTAACACTGATGATCCACCTACAAATGTGAACTGACGTTCAAAAATAAAACATTTGAAAACGGACCATTTTCCACATTTCTGAAGCATGACGTAATGGGGGGGTGTTATCTCTTTTGTCGAAAATCAGCCGTTTTTGCTCGAACATTAAATGCCTCCAAATGGTATTTAATTAACTTCCCGGGGTGAAGAAACCCTTTTTGAGAACTCAGAGTGAGTAAATTGGCCATTTTCATGCACTTTTAACCATTCCATAAATCTTGTGTTTTGGGCCCCTGGAAGCATGAAAATCACTTTAAACATGCTCATTTTAGCTCTAACACTGATGATCCACCTACAAATGTGAACTGACGTTCAAAAATAAAACATTTGAAAACGGACCATTTTCCACATTTCTGAAGCATGACGTAATGGGGGGGTGTTATCTCTTTTGTCGAAAATCAGCCGTTTTTGCTCGAACATTAAATGCCTCCAAATGGTATTTAATTAACTTCCCGGGGTGAAGAAACCCTTTTTGAGAATTCAGAGTGAGTAAATTGGCCATTTTCATGCACTTTTAACCATTCCATAAATCTTGTGTTTTGGGCCCCTGGAAGCATGAAAATCACTTTAAACATGCTAATTTTAGCTCTAACACTGATGATCCACCTACAAATGTGAACTGACGTTCAAAAGTAAAACATTTGAAAACGGACCATTTTCCACATTTCTGAAGCATGACGTAATGGGGGGGTGTTATCTCTTTTGTCGAAAATCAGCAGTTTTTGCTCGAACATTAAATGCCTCCAAATGGTATTTTATTAACTTCCCGGGGTGAAGAAACCCTTTTTGAGAACTCAGAGTGAGTAAATTGGCCATTTTCATGCACTTTTAACCATTCCATAAATCTTGTGTTTTGGGCCCCTGGAAGCATGAAAATCACTTTAAACATGCTAATTTTAGCTCTAACACTGATGATCCACCTACAAATGTGAACTGACGTTCAAAAATAAAACATTTGAAAACGGACCATTTTCCACATTTCTGAAGCATGACGTAATGGGGGGGTGTTATCTCTTTTGTCGAAAATCAGCCGTTTTTGCTCGAACATTAAATGCCTCCAAATGGTATTTAATTAACTTCCCGAGCCCCTGGAAGCATGAAAATCACTTTAAACATGCTAATTTTAGCTCTAACACTGATGATCCACCTACAAATGTGAACTGACGTTCAAAAATAAAACATTTGAAAACGGACCATTTTCCACATTTCTGAAGCATGACGTAATGGGGGGGTGTTATCTCTTTTGTCGAAAATCAGCCGTTTTTGCTCGAACATTAAATGCCTCCAAATGGTATTTAATTAACTTCCCGGGGTGAAGAAACCCTTTTTGAGAACTCAGAGTGAGTAAATTGGCCATTTTCATGCACTTTTAACCATTCCATAAATCTTGTGTTTTGGGCCCCTGGAAGCATGAAAATCACTTTAAACATGCTAATTTTAGCTCTAACATTAAATGCCTCCAAATGGTATTTAATTAACTTCCCGAGCCCCTGGAAGCATGAAAATCACTTTAAACATGCTAATTTTAGCTCTAACACTGATGATCCACCTACAAAGCCCTGGAAGCATGAAAATCACTTTAAACATGCTAATTTTAGCTCTAACACTGATGATCCACCTACAAATGTGAACTAACGTTCAAAAATAAAACATTTGAAAACGGACCATTTTCCACATTTCTGAAGCATGACGTAATGGGGGGGTGTTATCTCTTTTGTCGAAAATCAGCCGTTTTTGCTCGAACATTAAATGCCTCCAAATGGTATTTAATTAACTTCCCGGGGTGAAGAAACCCTTTTTGAGAACTCAGAGTGAGTAAATTGGCCATTTTCATGCACTTTTAACCATTCCATACATCTTGTGTTTTGGGCCCCTGGAAGCATGAAAATCACTTTAAACATGCTAATTTTAGCTCTAACACTGATGATCCACCTACAAATGTGAACTGACGTTAAAAAAAAAAAACATTTGAAAACGGACCATTTTCCACATTTCTGAAGCATGACGTAATGGGGGGGTGTTATCTCTTTTGTCGAAAATCAGCCGTTTTTGCTCGAACATTAAATGCCTCCAAATGGTATTTAATTAACTTCCCGAGCCCCTGGAAGCATGAAAATCACTTTAAACATGCTAATTTTAGCTCTAACACTGATGATCCACCTACAAATGTGAACTGACGTTCAAAAATAAAACATTTGAAAACGGACCATTTTCCACATTTCTGAAGCATGACGTAATGGGGGGGTGTTATCTCTTTTGTCGAAAATCAGCCGTTTTTGCTCGAACATTAAATGCCTCCAAATGGTATTTAATTAACTTCCCGGGGTGAAGAAACCCTTTTTGAGAACTCAGAGTGAGTAAATTGGCCATTTTCATGCACTTTTAACCATTCCATAAATCTTGTGTTTTGGGCCCCTGGAAGCATGAAAATCACTTTAAACATGCTCATTTTAGCTCTAACACTGATGATCCACCTACAAATGTGAACTGACGTTCAAAAATAAAACATTTGAAAACGGACCATTTTCCACATTTCTGAAGCATGACGTAATGGGGGGGTGTTATCTCTTTTGTCGAAAATCAGCCGTTTTTGCTCGAACATTAAATGCCTCCAAATGGTATTTAATTAACTTCCCGGGGTGAAGAAACCCTTTTTGAGAATTCAGAGTGAGTAAATTGGCCATTTTCATGCACTTTTAACCATTCCATAAATCTTGTGTTTTGGGCCCCTGGAAGCATGAAAATCACTTTAAACATGCTAATTTTAGCTCTAACACTGATGATCCACCTACAAATGTGAACTGACGTTCAAAAGTAAAACATTTGAAAACGGACCATTTTCCACATTTCTGAAGCATGACGTAATGGGGGGGTGTTATCTCTTTTGTCGAAAATCAGCCGTTTTTGCTCGAACATTAAATGCCTCCAAATGGTATTTAATTAACTTCCCGAGCCCCTTGAAGCATGAAAATCACTTTAAACATGCTAATTTTAGCTCTAACACTGATGATCCACCTACAAATGTGAACTGACGTTCAAAAATAAAACATTTGAAAACGGACCATTTTCCACATTTCTGAAGCATGACGTATTGGGGGGGGTTTTATCTCTTTTGTCGAAAATCAGCCGTTTTTGCTCGAACATTAAATGCCTCCAAATGGTATTTTATTAACTTCCCGGGGTGAAGAAACCCTTTTTGAGAACTCAGAGTGAGTAAATTGGCCATTTTCATGCACTTTTAACCATTCCATAAATCTTGTGTTTTGGGCCCCTGGAAGCATGAAAATCACTTTAAACATGCTGATTTTAGCTCTAACACTGATGATCCACCTACAAATGTGAACTGACGTTCAAAAATAAAACATTTGAAAACGGACCATTTTCCACATTTCTGAAGCATGACGTAATGGGGGGGTGTTATCTCTTTTGTCGAAAATCAGCCGTTTTTGCTCGAACATTAAATGCCTCCAAATGGTATTTAATTAACTTCCCGAGCCCCTGGAAGCATGAAAATCACTTTAAACATGCTAATTTTAGCTCTAACACTGATGATCCACCTACAAATGTGAACTGACGTTCAAAAATAAAACATTTGAAAACAGACCATTTTCCACATTTCTGAAGCATGACGTAATGGGGGGGTGTTATCTCTTTTGTCGAAAATCAGCCGTTTTTGCTCGAACATTAAATGCCTCCAAATGGTATTTAATTAACTTCCCGGGGTGAAGAAACCCTTTTTGAGAACTCAGAGTGAGTAAATTGGCCATTTTCATGCACTTTTAACCATTCCATAAATCTTGTGTTTTGGGCCCCTGGAAGCATGAAAATCACTTTAAACATGCTAATTTTAGCTCTAACACTGATGATCCACCTACAAATGTGAACTGACGTTCAAAAATAAAACATTTGAAAACGGACCATTTTCCACATTTCTGAAGCATGACGTAATGGGGGGGTGTTATCTCTTTTGTCGAAAATCAGCCGTTTTTGCTCGAACATTAAATGCCTCCAAATGGTATTTAATTAACTTCCCGGGGTGAAGAAACCCTTTTTGAGAACTCAGAGTGAGTAAATTGGCCATTTTCATGCACTTTTAACCATTCCATAAATCTTGTGTTTTGGGCCCCTGGAAGCATGAAAATCACTTTAAACATGCTAATTTTAGCTCTAACACTGATGATCCACCTACAAATGTGAACTGACGTTCAAAAATAAAACATTTGAAAACGGACCATTTTCCACATTTCTGAAGCATGACGTAATGGGGGGGTGTTATCTCTTTTGTCGAAAATCAGCCGTTTTTGCTCGAACATTAAATGCCTCCAAATGGTATTTAATTAACTTCCCGAGCCCCTGGAAGCATGAAAATCACTTTAAACATGCTAATTTTAGCTCTAACACTGATGATCCACCTACAAATGTGAACTGACGTTCAAAAATAAAACATTTGAAAACGGACCATTTTCCACATTTCTGAAGCATGACGTAATGGGGGGGTGTTATCTCTTTTGTCGAAAATCAGCCGTTTTTGCTCGAACATTAAATGCCTCCAAATGGTATTTAATTAACGTCCCGAGCCCCTGGAAGCATGAAAATCACTTTAAACATGCTAATTTTAGCTCTAACACTGATGATCCACCTACAAATGTAAACTGACGTTCAAAAATAAAACATTTGAAAACGGACCATTTTCCACATTTCTGAAGCATGACGTAATGGGGGGGTGTTATCTCTTTTGTCGAAAATCAGCCGTTTTTGCTCGAACATTAAATGCCTCCAAATGGTATTTAATTAACTTCCCGAGCCCCTGGAAGCATGAAAATCACTTTAAACATGCTAATTTTAGCTCTAACACTGATGATCCACCTACAAATGTGAACTGACGTTCAAAAATAAAACATTTGAAAACGGACCATTTTCCACATTTCTGAAGCATGACGTAATGGGGGGGTGTTATCTCTTTTGTCGAAAATCAGCCGTTTTTGCTCGAACATTAAATGCCTCCAAATGGTATTTAATTAACTTCCCGGGGTGAAGAAACCCTTTTTGAGAACTCAGAGTGAGTAAATTGGCCATTTTCATGCACTTTTAACCATTCCATAAATCTTGTGTTTTGGGCCCCTGGAAGCATGAAAATCACTTTAAACATGCTAATTTTAGCTCTAACACTGATGATCCACCTACAAATGTGAACTGACGTTCAAAAATAAAACATTTGAAAACGGACCATTTCCCACATTTCTGAAGCATGACGTAATGGGGGGGTGTTATCTCTTTTGTCGAAAATCAGCCGTTTTTGCTCGAACATTAAATGCCTCCAAATGGTATTTAATTAACTTCCCGAGCCCCTGGAAGCATGAAAATCACTTTAAACATGCTAATTTTAGCTCTAACACTGATGATCCACCTACAAATGTGAACTGACGTTCAAAAATAAAACATTTGAAAACGGACCATTTTCCACATTTCTGAAGCATGACGTAATGGGGGGGTGTTATCTCTTTTGTCGAAAATCAGCCGTTTTTGCTCGAACATTAAATGCCTCCAAATGGTATTTATTTCACTTCCCGAGCCCCTGGAAGCATGAAAATCACTTTAAACATGCTAATTTTAGCTCTAACACTGATGATCCACCTACAAATGTGAACTGACGTTCAAAAATAAAACATTTGAAAACGGACCATTTTCCACATTTCTGAAGCATGACGTAATGGGGGGGTGTTATCTCTTTTGTCGAAAATCAGCCGTTTTTGCTCGAACATTAAATGCCTCCAAATGGTATTTAATTAACTTCCCGGGGTGAAGAAACCCTTTTTGAGAACTCAGAGTGAGTAAATTGGCCATTTTCATGCGCTTTTAACCATTCCATTAATCTTGTGTTTTGGGCCCCTGGAAGCATGAAAATCACTTTAAACATGCTAATTTTAGCTCTAACACTGATGATCCACCTACAAATGTGAACTGACGTTCAAAAATAAAACATTTGAAAACGGACCATTTTCCACATTTCTGAAGCATGACGTAATGGGGGGGTGTTATCTCTTTTGTCGAAAATCAGCCGTTTTTGCTCGAACATTAAATGCCTCCAAATGGTATTTAATTAACTTCCCGGGGTGAAGAAACCCTTTTTGAGAACTCAGAGTGAGTAAATTGGCCATTTTCATGCACTTTTAACCATTCCATAAATCTTGTGTTTTGGGCCCCTGGAAGCATGAAAATCACTTTAAACATGCTAATTTTAGCTCTAACACTGATGATCCACCTACAAATGTGAACTGACGTTCAAAAATAAAACATTTGAAAACGGACCATTTTCCACATTTCTGAAGCATGACGTAATGGGGGGGTGTTATCTCTTTTGTCGAAAATCAGCCGTTTTTGCTCGAACATTAAATGCCTCCAAATGGTATTTAATTAACTTCCCGGGGTGAAGAAACCCTTTTTGAGAACTCAGAGTGAGTAAATTGGCCATTTTCATGCACTTTTAACCATTCCATAAATCTTGTGTTTTGGGCCCCTGGAAGCATGAAAATCACTTTAAACATGCTAATTTTAGCTCTAACACTGATGATCCACCTACAAATGTGAACTGACGTTCAAAAATAAAACATTTGAAAACGGACCATTTTCCACATTTCTGAAGCATGACGTAATGGGGGGGTGTTATCTCTTTTGTCGAAAATCAGCCGTTTTTGCTCGAACATTAAATGCCTCCAAATGGTATTTAATTAACTTCCCGAGCCCCTGGAAGCATGAAAATCACTTTAAACATGCTAATTTTAGCTCTAACACTGATGATCCACCTACAAATGTGAACTGACGTTCAAAAATAAAACATTTGAAAACGGACCATTTTCCACATTTCTGAAGCATGACGTAATGGGGGGGTGTTATCTCTTTTGTCGAAAATCAGCCGTTTTTGCTCGAACATTAAATGCCTCCAAATGGTATTTATTTCACTTCCCGAGCCCCTGGAAGCATGAAAATCACTTTAAACATGCTAATTTTAGCTCTAACACTGATGATCCACCTACAAATGTGAACTGACGTTCAAAAATAAAACATTTGAAAACGGACCATTTTCCACATTTCTGAAGCATGACGTAATGGGGGGGTGTTATCTCTTTTGTCGAAAATCAGCCGTTTTTGCTCGAACATTAAATGCCTCCAAATGGTATTTAATTAACTTCCCGGGGTGAAGAAACCCTTTTTGAGAACTCAGAGTGAGTAAATTGGCCATTTTCATGCACTTTTAACCATTCCATAAATCTTGTGTTTTGGGCCCCTGGAAGCATGAAAATCACTTTAAACATGCTAATTTTAGCTCTAACACTGATGATCCACCTACAAATGTGAACTGACGTTCAAAAATAAAACATTTGAAAACGGACCATTTTCCACATTTCTGAAGCATGACGTAATGGGGGGGTGTTATCTCTTTTGTCGAAAATCAGCCATTTTTGCTCGAACATTAAATGCCTCCAAATGGTATTTATTTCACTTCCCGAGCCCCTGGAAGCATGAAAATCACTTTAAACATGCTAATTTTAGCTCTAACACTGATGATCCACCTACAAATGTGAACTGACGTTCAAAAATAAAACATTTGAAAACGGACCATTTTCCACATTTCTGAAGCATGACGTAATGGGGGGGTGTTATCTCTTTTGTCGAAAATCAGCCGTTTTTGCTCGAACATTAAATGCCTCCAAATGGTATTTAATTAACTTCCCGAGCCCCTGGAAGCATGAAAATCACTTTAAACATGCTAATTTTAGCTCTAACACTGATGATCCACCTACAAATGTGAACTGACGTTCAAAAATAAAACATTTGAAAACGGACCATTTTCCACATTTCTGAAGCATGACGTAATGGGGGGGTGTTATCTCTTTTGTCGAAAATCACCCGTTTTTGCTCGAACATTAAATGCCTCCAAATGGTATTTAATTAACTTCCCGGGGTGAAGAAACCCTTTTTGAGAACTCAGAGTGAGTAAATTGGCCATTTTCATGCACTTTTAACCATTCCATAAATCTTGTGTTTTGGGCCCCTGGAAGCATGAAAATCACTTTAAACATGCTAATTTTAGCTCTAACACTGATGATCCACCTACAAATGTGAACTGACGTTCAAAAATAAAACATTTGAAAACGGACCATTTTCCACATTTCTGAAGCATGACGTAATGGGGGGGTGTTATCTCTTTTGTCGAAAATCAGCCGTTTTTGCTCGAACATTAAATGCCTCCAAATGGTATTTAATTAACTTCCCGAGCCCCTGGAAGCATGAAAATCACTTTAAACATGCTAATTTTAGCTCTAACACTGATGATCCACCTACAAATGTGAACTGACGTTCAAAAATAAAACATTTGAAAACGGACCATTTTCCACATTTCTGAAGCATGACGTAATGGGGGGGTGTTATCTCTTTTGTCGAAAATCAGCCGTTTTTGCTCGAACATTAAATGCCTCCAAATGGTATTTAATTAACTTCCCGAGCCCCTGGAAGCATGAAAATCACTTTAAACATGCTAATTTTAGCTCTAACACTGATGATCCACCTACAAATGTGAACTGACGTTCAAAAATAAAACATTTGAAAACGGACCATTTTCCACATTTCTGAAGCATGACGTAATGGGGGGGTGTTATCTCTTTTGTCGAAAATCAGCCGTTTTTGCTCGAACATTAAATGCCTCCAAATGGTATTTAATTAACTTCCCGGGGTGAAGAAACCCTTTTTGAGAACTCAGAGTGAGTAAATTGGCCATTTTCATGCACTTTTAACCATTCCATAAATCTTGTGTTTTGGGCCCCTGGAAGCATGAAAATCACTTTAAACATGCTAATTTTAGCTCTAACACTGATGATCCACCTACAAATGTGAACTGACGTTCAAAAATAAAACATTTGAAAACGGACCATTTTCCACATTTCTGAAGCATGACGTAATGGGGGGGTGTTATCTCTTTTGTCGAAAATCAGCCGTTTTTGCTCGAACATTAAATGCCTCCAAATGGTATTTAATTAACTTCCCGGGGTGAAGAAACCCTTTTAGAGAACTCAGAGTGAGTAAATTGGCCATTTTCATGCACTTTTAACCATTCCATAAATCTTGTGTTTTGGGCCCCTGGAAGCATGAAAATCACTTTAAACATGCTAATTTTAGCTCTAACACTGATGATTCACCTACAAATGTGAACTGA
This sequence comes from Lissotriton vulgaris, assembly GCF_964263255.1. NCBI lineage: Eukaryota > Metazoa > Chordata > Amphibia > Caudata > Salamandridae > Lissotriton > Lissotriton vulgaris. The sequence goes on along the minus strand of NW_028253425.1, from coordinate 9,880 downwards.
CGTTCAAAAATAAAACATTTGAAAAGGGACCATTTTCCACATTTCTGAAGCATGACGTAATGGGGGGGTGTTATCTCTTTTGTCGAAAATCAGCCGTTTTTGCTCGAACATTAAATGCCTCCAAATGGTATTTAATTAACTTCCCGAGCCCCTGGAAGCATGAAAATCACTTTAAACATGCTAATTTTTAGCTCTAACACTGATGATCCACCTACAAATGTGAACTGACGTTCAAAAATAAAACATTTGAAAACGGACCATTTTCCACATTTCTGAAGCATGACGTAATGGGGGGGGGGTGTTATCTCTTTTGTCGAAAATCAGCCGTTTTTGCTCGAACATTAAATGCCTCCAAATGGTATTTAATTAACTTCCCGGGGTGAAAAAACCCCTTTTTTGAGAACTCAGAGTGAGTAAATTGGCCATTTTCATGCACTTTTAACCATTCCATAAATCTTGTGTTTTGGGCCCCTGGAAGCATGAAAAATCACTTTAAACATGCTAATTTTAGCTCTAACACTGATGATCCACCTACAAATGTGAACTGACGTTCAAAAATAAAACATTTGAAAACGGACCATTTCCCACATTTCTGAAGCATGACGTAATGGGGGGGTTGTTATCTCTTTTGTCGAAAATCAGCCGTTTTTGCTCGAACATTAAATGCCTCCAAATGGTATTTAATTAACTTCCCGAGCCCCTGGAAGCATGAAAATCACTTTAAACATGCTAATTTTAGCTCTAACACTGATGATCCACCTACAAATGTGAACTGACGTTCAAAAATAAAACATTTGAAAACGGACCATTTTCCACATTTCTGAAGCATGACGTAATGGGGGGGTGTTATCTCTTTTGTCGAAAATCAGCCGTTTTTGCTCGAACATTAAATGCCTCCAAATGGTATTTAATAAACTTCCCGGGGTGAAGAAACCCTTTTTGAGAACTCAGAGTGAGTAAATTGGCCATTTTCATGCACTTTTAACCATTCCATAAATCTTGTGTTTTGGGCCCCTGGAAGCATGAAAATCACTTTAAACATGCTAATTTTAGCTCTAACACTGATGATCCACCTACAAATGTGAACTGACGTTCAAAAATAAAACATTTGAAAACGGACCATTTTCCACATTTCTGAAGCATGACGTAATAGGGGGGTGTTATCTCTTTTTGTCGAAAATCAGCCGTTTTTGCTCGAACATTAAATGCCTCCAAATGGTATTTAATTAACTTCCCGAGCCCCTGGAAGCATGAAAATCACTTTAAACATGCTAATTTTAGCTCTAACACTGATGATCCACCTACAAATGTGAACTGACGTTCAAAAATAAAACATTTGAAAACGGACCACATTTCTGAAGCATGACGTAATGGGGGGGGTGTTATCTCTTTTGTCGAAAATCAGCCGTTTTTGCTCGAACATTAAATGCCTCCAAATGGTATTTATTTCACTTCCCGAGCCCCTGGAAGCATGAAAATCACTTTAAACATGCTAATTTTAGCTCTAACACTGATGATCCACCTACAAATGTGAACTGACGTTCAAAAATAAAACATTTGAAAACGGACCATTTTCCACATTTCTGAAGCATGACGTAATGGGGGGGTGTTATCTCTTTTGTCGAAAATCAGCCGTTTTTGCTCGAACATTAAATGCCTCCAAATGGTATTTAATTAACTTCCCGGGGTGAAGAAACCCTTTTTGAGAACTCAGAGTGAGTAAATTGGCCATTTTCATGCGCTTTTAACCATTCCATTAATCTTGTGTTTTGGGCCCCTGGAAGCATGAAAATCACTTTAAACATGCTAATTTTAGCTCTAACACTGATGATCCACCTACAAATGTGAACTGACGTTCAAAAATAAAACATTTGAAAACGGACCATTTTCCACATTTCTGAAGCATGACGTAATGGGGGGGTGTTATCTCTTTTGTCGAAAATCAGCCGTTTTTGCTCGAACATTAAATGCCTCCAAATGGTATTTAATTAACTTCCCGGGGTGAAGAAACCCTTTTTGAGAACTCAGAGTGAGTAAATTGGCCATTTTCATGCACTTTTAACCATTCCATAAATCTTGTGTTTTGGGCCCCTGGAAGCATGAAAATCACTTTAAACATGCTAATTTTAGCTCTAACACTGATGATCCACCTACAAATGTGAACTGACGTTCAAAAATAAAACATTTGAAAACGGACCATTTTCCACATTTCTGAAGCATGACGTAATGGGGGGGTGTTATCTCTTTTGTCGAAAATCAGCCGTTTTTGCTCGAACATTAAATGCCTCCAAATGGTATTTAATTAACTTCCCGAGCCCCTGGAAGCATGAAAATCACTTTAAACATGCTAATTTTAGCTCTTACACTGATGATCCACCTACAAATGTGAACTGACGTTCAGAAATAAAACATTTGAAAACGGACCATTTTCCACATTTCTGAAGCATGACGTAATGGGGGGGTGTTATCTCTTTTGTCGAAAATCAGCCGTTTTTGCTCGAACATTAAATGCCTCCAAATGGTATTTATTTCACTTCCTTAGCCCCTGGAAGCATGAAAATCACTTTAAACATGCTAATTTTAGCTCTAACACTGATGATCCACCTACAAATGTGAACTTACATTCAAAAATAAAACATTTGAAAACGGACCATTTTCCACATTTCTGAAGCATGACGTAATGGGGGGGTGTTATCTCTTTTGTCGAAAATCAGCCGTTTTTGCTCGAACATTAAATGCCTCCAAATGGTATTTATTTCACTTCCCGAGCCCCTGGAAGCATGAAAATCACTTTAAACATGCTAATTTTAGCTCTAACACTGATGATCCACCTACAAATGTGAACTGACGTTCAAAAATAAAACATTTGAAAACGGACCATTTTCAACATTTCTGAAGCATGACGTAATGGGGGGGTGTTATCTCTTTTGTCGAAAATCAGCCGTTTTTGCTCGAACATTAAATGCCTCCAAATGGTATTTAATTAACTTCCCGGGGTGAAGAAACCCTTTTTGAGAACTCAGAGTGAGTAAATTGGCCATTTTCATGCACTTTTAACCATTCCATAAATCTTGTGTTTTGGGCCCCTGGAAGCATGAAAATCACTTTAAACATGCTAATTTTAGCTCTAACACTGATGATCCACCTACAAATGTGAACTGACGTTCAAAAATAAAACATTTGAAAACGGACCATTTTCCACATTTCTGAAGCATGACGTAATGGGGGGGTGTTATCTCTTTTGTCGAAAATCAGCCGTTTTTGCTCGAACATTAAATGCCTCCAAATGGTATTTAATTAACTTCCCGGGGTGAAGAAACCCTTTTTGAGAACTCAGAGTGAGTAAATTGGCCATTTTCATGCGCTTTTAACCATTCCATTAATCTTGTGTTTTGGGCCCCTGGAAGCATGAAAATCACTTTAAACATGCTAATTTTAGCTCTAACACTGATGATCCACCTACAAATGTGAACTGACGTTCAAAAATAAAACATTTGAAAACGGACCATTTTCCACATTTCTGAAGCATGACGTAATGGGGGGGTGTTATCTCTTTTGTCGAAAATCAGCCGTTTTTGCTCGAACATTAAATGCCTCCAAATGGTATTTAATTAACTTCCCGGGGTGAAGAAACCCTTTTTGAGAACTCAGAGTGAGTAAATTGGCCATTTTCATGCACTTTTAACCATTCCATAAATCTTGTGTTTTGGGCCCCTGGAAGCATGAAAATCACTTTAAACATGCTAATTTTAGCTCTAACACTGATGATCCACCTACAAATGTGAACTGACGTTCAAAAATAAAACATTTGAAAACGGACCATTTTCCACATTTCTGAAGCATGACGTAATGGGGGGGTGTTATCTCTTTTGTCGAAAATCAGCCGTTTTTGCTCGAACATTAAATGCCTCCAAATGGTATTTAATTAACTTCCCGAGCCCCTGGAAGCATGAAAATCACTTTAAACATGCTAATTTTAGCTCTTACACTGATGATCCACCTACAAATGTGAACTGACGTTCAGAAATAAAACATTTGAAAACGGACCATTTTCCACATTTCTGAAGCATGACGTAATGGGGGGGTGTTATCTCTTTTGTCGAAAATCAGCCGTTTTTGCTCGAACATTAAATGCCTCCAAATGGTATTTATTTCACTTCCTTAGCCCCTGGAAGCATGAAAATCACTTTAAACATGCTAATTTTAGCTCTAACACTGATGATCCACCTACAAATGTGAACTGACATTCAAAAATAAAACATTTGAAAACGGACCATTTTCCACATTTCTGAAGCATGACGTAATGGGGGGGTGTTATCTCTTTTGTCGAAAATCAGCCGTTTTTGCTCGAACATTAAATGCCTCCAAATGGTATTTATTTCACTTCCCGAGCCCCTGGAAGCATGAAAATCACTTTAAACATGCTAATTTTAGCTCTAACACTGATGATCCACCTACAAATGTGAACTGACGTTCAAAAATAAAACATTTGAAAACGGACCATTTTCAACATTTCTGAAGCATGACGTAATGGGGGGGTGTTATCTCTTTTGTCGAAAATCAGCCGTTTTTGCTCGAACATTAAATGCCTCCAAATGGTATTTAATTAACTTCCCGGGGTGAAGAAACCCTTTTTGAGAACTCAGAGTGAGTAAATTGGCCATTTTCATGCACTTTTAACCATTCCATAAATCTTGTGTTTTGGGCCCCTGGAAGCATGAAAATCACTTTAAACATGCTAATTTTAGCTCTAACACTGATGATCCACCTACAAATGTGAACTGACGTTCAAAAATAAAACATTTGAAAACGGACCATTTTCCACATTTCTGAAGCATGACGTAATGGGGGGGTGTTATCTCTTTTGTCGAAAATCAGCGGTTTTTGCTCGAACATTAAATGCCTCCAAATGGTATTTAATTAACTTCCCGAGCCCCGGGAAGCATGAAAATCACTTTAAACATGCTAATTTTAGCTCTAACACTGATGATCCACCTACAAATGTGAACTGACGTTCAAAAATAAAACATTTGAAAACGGACCATTTTCCACATTTCTGAAGCATGACGTAATGGGGGGGTGTTATCTCTTTTGTCGAAAATCAGCCGTTTTTGCTCGAACATTAAATGCCTCCAAATGGTATTTATTTCACTTCCCGAGCCCCTGGAAGCATGAAAATCACTTTAAACATGCTAATTTTAGCTCTAACACTGATGATCCACCTACAAATGTGAACTGACGTTCAAAAATAAAACATTTGAAAACGGACCATTTTCCACATTTCTGAAGCATGACGTAATGGGGGGGTGTTATCTCTTTTGTCGAAAATCAGCCGTTTTTGCTCGAACATTAAATGCCTCCAAATGGTATTTAATTAACTTCCCGGGGTGAAGAAACCCTTTTTGAGAACTCAGAGTGAGTAAATTGGCCATTTTCATGCGCTTTTAACCATTCCATTAATCTTGTGTTTTGGGCCCCTGGAAGCATGAAAATCACTTTAAACATGCTAATTTTAGCTCTAACACTGATGATCCACCTACAAATGTGAACTGACGTTCAAAAATAAAACATTTGAAAATGGACCATTTTCCACATTTCTGAAGCATGACGTAATGGGGGGGTGTTATCTCTTTTGTCGAAAATCAGCCGTTTTTGCTCGAACATTAAATGCCTCCAAATGGTATTTAATTAACTTCCCGGGGTGAAGAAACCCTTTTTGAGAACTCAGAGTGAGTAAATTGGCCATTTTCATGCACTTTTAACCATTCCATAAATCTTGTGTTTTGGGCCCCTGGAAGCATGAAAATCACTTTAAACATGCTAATTTTAGCTCTAACACTGATGATCCACCTACAAATGTGAACTGACGTTCAAAAATAAAACATTTGAAAACGGACCATTTTCCACATTTCTGAAGCATGACGTAATGGGGGGGTGTTATCTCTTTTGTCGAAAATCAGCCGTTTTTGCTCGAACATTAAATGCCTCCAAATGGTATTTAATTAACTTCCCGGGGTGAAGAAACCCTTTTTGAGAACTCAGAGTGAGTAAATTGGCCATTTTCATGCACTTTTAACCATTCCATAAATCTTGTGTTTTGGGCCCCTGGAAGCATGAAAATCACTTTAAACATGCTAATTTTAGCTCTAACACTGATGATCCACCTACAAATGTGAACTGACGTTCAAAAATAAAACATTTGAAAACGGACTATTTTCCACATTTCTGAAGCATGACGTAATGGGGGGGTGTTATCTCTTTTGTCGAAAATCAGCCGTTTTTGCTCGAACATTAAATGCCTCCAAATGGTATTTAATTAACTTCCCGAGCCCCTGGAAGCATGAAAATCACTTTAAACATGCTAATTTTAGCTCTAACACTGATGATCCACCTACAAATGTGAACTGACGTTCAAAAATAAAACATTTGAAAACGGACCATTTTCCACATTTCTGAAGCATGACGTAATGGGGGGGTGTTATCTCTTTTGTCGAAAATCAGCCGTTTTTGCTCGAACATTAAATGCCTCCAAATGGTATTTATTTCACTTCCCGAGCCCCTGGAAGCATGAAAATCACTTTAAACATGCTAATTTTAGCTCTAACACTGATGATCCACCTACAAATGTGAACTGACGTTCAAAAATAAAACATTTGAAAACGGACCATTTTCCACATTTCTGAAGCATGACGTAATGGGGGGGTGTTATCTCTTTTGTCGAAAATCACCCGTTTTTGCTCGAACATTAAATGCCTCCAAATGGTATTTAATTAACTTCCCGGGGTGAAGAAACCCTTTTTGAGAACTCAGAGTGAGTAAATTGGCCATTTTCATGCACTTTTAACCATTCCATAAATCTTGTGTTTTGGGCCCCTGGAAGCATGAAAATCACTTTAAACATGCTAATTTTAGCTCTAACACTGATGATCCACCTACAAATGTGAACTGACGTTCAAAAATAAAACATTTGAAAACGGACCATTTTCCACATTTCTGAAGCATGACGTAATGGGGGGGTGTTATCTCTTTTGTCGAAAATCAGCCGTTTTTGCTCGAACATTAAATGCCTCCAAATGGTATTTAATTAACTTCCCGGGGTGAAGAAACCCTTTTTGAGAACTCAGAGTGAGTAAATTGGCCATTTTCATGCACTTTTAACCATTCCATAAATCTTGTGTTTTGGGCCCCTGGAAGCATGAAAATCACTTTAAACATGCTAATTTTAGCTCTAACACTGATGATCCACCTACAAATGTGAACTGACGTTCAAAAATAAAACATTTGAAAACGGACCATTTTCCACATTTCTGAAGCATGACGTAATGGGGGGGTGTTATCTCTTTTGTCGAAAATCAGCCGTTTTTGCTCGAACATTAAATGCCTCCAAATGGTATTTAATTAACTTCCCGAGCCCCTGGAAGCATGAAAATCACTTTAAACATGCTAATTTTAGCTCTAACACTGATGATCCACCTACAAATGTGAACTGACGTTCAAAAATAAAACATTTGAAAACGGACCATTTTCCACATTTCTGAAGCATGACGTAATGGGGGGGTGTTATCTCTTTTGTCGAAAATCAGCCGTTTTTGCTCGAACATTAAATGCCTCCAAATGGTATTTAATTAACTTCCCGGGGTGAAGAAACCCTTTTTGAGAACTCAGAGTGAGTAAATTGGCCATTTTCATGCACTTTTAACCATTCCATAAATCTTGTGTTTTGGGCCCCTGGAAGCATGAAAATCACTTTAAACATGCTAATTTTAGCTCTAACACTGATGATCCACCTACAAATGTGAACTGACGTTCAAAAATAAAACATTTGAAAAGGGACCATTTTCCACATTTCTGAAGCATGACGTAATGGGGGGGTGTTATCTCTTTTGTCGAAAATCAGCCATTTTTGCTCGAACATTAAATGCCTCCAAATGGTATTTAATTAACTTCCCGAGCCCCTGGAAGCATGAAAATCACTTTAAACATGCTAATTTTAGCTCTAACACTGATGATCCACCTACAAATGTGAACTGACGTTCAAAAATAAAACATTTGAAAACGGACCATTTTCCACATTTCTGAAGCATGACGTAATGGGGGGGTGTTATCTCTTTTGTCGAAAATCAGCCGTTTTTGCTCGAACATTAAATGCCTCCAAATGGTATTTAATTAACTTCCCGGGGTGAAGAAACCCTTTTTGAGAACTCAGAGTGAGTAAATTGGCCATTTTCATGCACTTTTAACCATTCCATAAATCTTGTGTTTTGGGCCCTTGGAAGCATGAAAATCACTTTAAACATGCTAATTTTAGCTCTAACACTGATGATCCACCTACAAATGTGAACTGACGTTCAAAAATAAAACATTTGAAAACGGACCATTTCCCACATTTCTGAAGCATGACGTAATGGGGGGGTGTTATCTCTTTTGTCGAAAATCAGCCGTTTTTGCTCGAACATTAAATGCCTCCAAATGGTATTTAATTAACTTCCCGAGCCCCTGGAAGCATGAAAATCACTTTAAACATGCTAATTTTAGCTCTAACACTGATGATCCACCTACAAATGTGAACTGACGTTCAAAAATAAAACATTTGAAAACGGACCATTTTCCACATTTCTGAAGCATGACTGTAATGGGGGGGTGTTATCTCTTTTGTCGAAAATCAGCCGTTTTTGCTCGAACATTAAATGCCTCCAAATGGTATTTAATTAACTTCCCGGGGTGAAGAAACCCTTTTTGAGAACTCAGAGTGAGTAAATTGGCCATTTTCATGCGCTTTTAACCATTCCATTAATCTTGTGTTTTGGGCCCCTGGAAGCATGAAAATCACTTTAAACATGCTAATTTTAGCTCTAACACTGATGATCCACCTACAAATGTGAACTGACGTTCAAAAATAAAACATTTGAAAACGGACCATTTTCCACATTTCTGAAGCATGACGTAATGGGGGGGTGTTATCTCTTTTGTCGAAAATCAGCCGTTTTTGCTCGAACATTAAATGCCTCCAAATGGTATTTAATTAACTTCCCGGGGTGAAGAAACCCTTTTTGAGAACTCAGAGTGAGTAAATTGGCCATTTTCATGCACTTTTAACCATTCCATAAATCTTGTGTTTTGGGCCCCTGGAAGCATGAAAATCACTTTAAACATGCTAATTTTAGCTCTAACACTGATGATCCACCTACAAATGTGAACTGACGTTCAAAAATAAAACATTTGAAAACGGACCATTTCCCACATTTCTGAAGCATGACGTAATGGGGGGGTGTTATCTCTTTTGTCGAAAATCAGCCGTTTTTGCTCGAACATTAAATGCCTCCAAATGGTATTTAATTAACTTCCCGAGCCCCTGGAAGCATGAAAATCACTTTAAACATGCTAATTTTAGCTCTAACACTGATGATCCACCTACAAATGTGAACTGACGTTCAAAAATAAAACATTTGAAAACGGACCATTTTCCACATTTCTGAAGCATGACGTAATGGGGGGGTGTTATCTCTTTTGTCGAAAATCAGCCGTTTTTGCTCGAACATTAAATGCCTCCAAATGGTATTTAATTAACTTCCCGGGGTGAAGAAACCCTTTTTGAGAACTCAGAGTGAGTAAATTGGCCATTTTCATGCGCTTTTAACCATTCCATTAATCTTGTGTTTTGGGCCCCTGGAAGCATGAAAATCACTTTAAACATGCTAATTTTAGCTCTAACACTGATGATCCACCTACAAATGTGAACTGACGTTCAAAAATAAAACATTTGAAAACGGACCATTTTCCACATTTCTGAAGCATGACGTAATGGGGGGGTGTTATCTCTTTTGTCGAAAATCAGCCGTTTTTGCTCGAACATTAAATGCCTCCAAATGGTATTTAATTA